>NC_143042.1:49230000-49337500 GCF_057628025.1 Oncorhynchus mykiss | reverse complement strand
TCCTAGACAGGGTTTACACACACACACACTTATACTAGACAGGGTACACACACACACACTTATACTAGACAGGGTACACACACACACACTTATACTAGACAGGGTACACACACACACACTTATACTAGACAGGGTACACACACACACACTTATACTAGACAGGGTACACACACACACACTTATACTAGACAGGGTACACACACACACACTTATACTAGACAGGGTACACACACACACTTATCCTAGACAGGGTTTACACAGGACCCTCTTATACAGTCTCGTGTCCTTGTCTGGTATTACCTGGTATTACCTGGCTCTGGGCATTATTGAAGGAAAGATGTTTATTGATTCTGTACAGTCATACAACCACAGCAGGAGTATATTCACTGAATATTCCATGACCAGGTGAAAGCTATGATACCTTATTGTCGTCACTTGTTAAATCCACGTTCAATCAGTGTAGATGAAGGGGAGGAGACAGGTTAAAGAAGGATTTTTAAGGCCGGAGACAATTGAGACATATGGAGTGTGCCATTCAGAGGGTGATGGAGCAGCTTGGCAGGAGACTGTAGAGTTTCTACTGTTGAGTCATGGATCAGACTTCATTCCCCTTTTGGAGTATTGCCTGTCTAACCATGATCAACATGATGCCAGCCCAGCTCTTCCCTGTTCTCTACAGGGCTGACCAGCTCTTATCCCTGCTCTCTACAGGACCGATCAGCTCTTATCCCTGCTCTCTACAGGGCTGCCCAGCTCTTATCCCTGCTCTCTACAGGGCTGCCCAGCTCTTATCCCTGCTCTCTACAGGGCTGCCCAGCTCTTATCCCTGCTCTCTACAGGGCTGCCCAGCTCTTATCCCTGCTCTCTACAGGGCTGACCAGCTCTTATCCCTGCTGTCTACAGGACTGATCAGCTCTTATCCCTGCTCTCTACAGGGCTGCCCAGCTCTTATCCCTGCTCTCTACAGGGCTGCCCAGCTCTTATCCCTGCTCTCTACAGGGCTGACCAGCTCTTATCCCTGCTCTCTACAGGACCGATCAGCTCTTATCCCTGCTCTCTACAGGGCTGCCCAGCTCTTATCCCTGCTCTCTACAGGGCTGCCCAGCTCTTATCCCTGCTCTCTACAGGGCCGCCCAGCTCTTATCCCTGCTCTCTACAGGGCTGCCCAGCTCTTATCCCTGCTCTCTACAGGGCTGACCAGCTCTTATCCCTGCTCTCTACAGAGCCGCCCAGCTCTTATCCCTGCTCTCTACAGGGCCGCCCAGCTCTTATCCCTGCTCTCTACAGGGCTGCCCAGCTCTTATCCCTGCTCTCTACAGGGCTGATCAGCTCTTATCCCTGCTCTCTACAGGGCCGCCCAGCTCTTATCCCTGCTCTCTACAGGGCTGCCCAGCTCTTATCCCTGCTCTCTACAGGGCTGCCCAGCTCTTTTCCCTGCTCTCTACAGGGCTGCCCAGCTCTTTTCCCTGCTCTCTACAGGGCTGCCCAGCTCTCATCCCTGCTCTCTACAGGGCTGCCCAGCTCTCATCCCTGCTCTCTACAGGGCCGCCCAGCTCTCATCCCTGTTCTCTACAGGGCTGCCCAGCTCTTATCCCTGCTCTCTACAGGGCTGACCAGCTCTTATCCCTGCTTTCTACAGGGCTGACCAGCTCTTATCCCTGCTCTCTACAGGGCTGCCCAGCTCTTATCCCTGCTCTCTACAGGGCTGACCAGCTCTTATCCCTGCTCTCTACAGGGCTGCCCAGCTCTTATCCCTGCTCTCTACAGGGCTGACCAGCTCTTATCCCTGCTCTCTACAGAGCCGCCCAGCTCTTATCCCTGCTCTCTACAGGGCTGACCAGCTCTTATCCCTGCTCTCTACAGGGCTGACCAGCTCTTATCCCTGCTCTCTACAGGGCTGATCAGCTCTTATCCCTGCTCTCTACAGAGCCGCCCAGCTCTTATCCCTGCTCTCTACAGGGCTGCCCTCAGTGGATGACTTGGCTGGGGCTCTTTCTTTTTCTCTTTCACACATACAGCAAATATACACGGAGTATATTTAAGTAATAAGGCCTGAGGTGGTGTGGTATATGGCCAATATACCACGGCTAAGGGCTGTTCTTAAGCACAACACAATGCGGAGTGCCTGGACTCAGCCCATAGCTGTGGTATATTGGCCATATACCACAAACCCCCGAGGTGCCTTGTTGCTATTATAAACTGGTTACCAACGTAGAGCAGTAAAAATAAATGTTTTGTCATACCCGTGGTATACGGTCTGATTTAGTCACGAGTGGCACAGCGGTTTAAGGCATCACTACAGACCCTGGTTCGATTCCAGGCTGTATCACAACCGGCCGGCATATGGAGTCCCATAGGGCGGCGCACATTTGGCCCAGCGTCGTCCAGGTTTGGCCAGTGTTGGCCCTCATTATAAATAAGAATTTATTTTTAACTGACTTGCCTAGTTAAATAAAGGTTTAAATAAAAAATAAAATATATACCACAGCTTTCAGCCAATCAGCATTCAGGGCTCGAACCACCAAGTTTATAAAAAGTATTCCATGAGATAGAACTGACCAGGTGAAAGCTATGATCCCTTATTGATGTCACTTGTTAAATCCACTTCAATCAGTGTAGATGAAGGGGAGGAGACGGGTTAGAGAAGGATTTTTAAGCTGTGAGACAATTGAGACATGGATTTTGTGTGTGTGTGTGTTTCACTTTGAATAAGGGTTTCACATTTGGGGAAATTACACTCTAATTGTTTTATATTTTTTTTATATTTTGTCACGAAATGCAGCTCCGTCTCAGGTTCTGCTGTTGTGCAGTGGTTGCACAGCCTTTCCTCTACAGGGAGCCAGGTTTTCCTGTGTCTACCCTTCTCAGTGGCAATGCTGTGCTCACTGTGCCTGTACTTTGTCTCTGTCTCTCCTCATCTCTCTTCCCTGCTTCATTATGTCTCCTTCATGCCAGACTAACCCATGTGGTTTCCTAACTCTTACGAGAGCTAGTTTAGTTAGAGGCTGCTGACAGTTTAGTGTGTCTCTCTCGTTCTCGCTTCTCTCTCTCTGTCTCTCCTCTGTCTCTCTATTCTCTCTCCTCTGTCTCTCTATTGTCTCTCCTCTGTCACTCCTCTGTCTCTCTATTGTCTCTCCTCTGTCTCTCTATTGTCTCTCCTCTGTCTCTATTGTCTCTCCTCTGTCTCTCTATTCTCTCTCCTCTGTCTCTCTATTCTCTCTCCTCTGTCTCTCTATTTTCTCTCTCCTCTGTCTCTCTATTTTCTCTCCTCTGTCTCTCTATTGTCTCTCCTCTGTCTCTCTATTGTCTCTCCTCTGTCTCTCTATTGTCTCTCCTCTCTCTCTCTATTGTCTTTCCTCTGTCTCTCTATTCTCTCTCCTCTGTCTCTCTATTTTCTCTCTCCTCTGTCTCTCTATTTTCTCTCCTCTGTCTCTATTGTCTCTCCTCTGTCTCTCTATTGTCTCTCCTCTCTGTGTCTCGCGCTCTCTCTGTGTCTCGCGCTCTCTGTGTCTCGCACTCTCTCTGTGTCTCGCACTGTCTCACAGCTTCGAGTGGGCCTCCCTGCTGTGTGAACACACATTTTTCCGAGTGAAAGCATGTTATGCAAACAAATGGTAAACATATGGAATATTTAGAAGTGTACGGTGTGGGTTAGGGTGGGTGTGTCACATCAACAGGAGGGTTGGCTTAGTAAAGCAATCATCTGAGACCAGGCCAAGGTCACTCACGGTCTCTCTCCACCCCCCCTCCCCCTCTCCATCCCTCCCTCACTCATTCTTTCCATTGCCTGCCTTCTCCACCAAATACACCAGCAGCTCAACCACCATGAATAATGTAAGGCACCAAGTTCAAACCACGCACGCACACAGTCACTCACTACAATGTGTGTGTGTTGCAGTAATCTGCCAGCCAAGCCTGCGGAGGAGGCCCAGAAACACAGACAACAGTATGAGGAGATGGTGGCCCAGGCCAAGAAGAGAGGTGACTGTTCATGATTTATTCATTCATCTGGATCATACCTCTTTCATAGGGACATTTCCTCTCCCAAGGCTCGAGAAGTTCTCCTATCTGTCATGACCACTTGTAGTCAAAATGAACGCCTTTCCACTTCTCCAGCTCTTTAGGCTACGTTTACACAGGCAGCCCAATTCTGATCTTTTGCCAAAAGAGCTGATGTGATTGGAAAAAAATTAGAGAAATTATCCAAATTGGGCTGCCTGTGTAAAAGCAGCCTTGGATACTTTTATAATGGCTGCCATTTCTTGTCCTCGTTATGTCATTAAAACTGACTGTATTGGTTCCGACTACTGTTTCACAGCCATGACATCCCTGCAGATCAGTGGTCCTAGAAGGGCACTATATCATTGTAATGTAATAGATATTGTCATCGAACGGTCTCTTCTCTCTGCCTCGCTCCCCTCCCTGCCTCGCTCCCCTCCCTGCCTCGCTCCCCTCCCTGCCTCGCTCCCCTCCCTGCCTCGCTCCCCTCCCTGCCTCGCTCCCCTCCCTGCCTCGCTCCCCTCCCTGCCTCGCTCCCCTCTCTGCCTCGCTCCCCTCTCTGCCTCGCTCCCCTCTCTGCCTCGCTCCCCTCTCTGCCTCGCTCCCCTCTCTGCCTCGCTCCCCTCTCTGCCTCGCTCCCCTCTCTGCCTCGCTCCCCTCCCTGCCTCCGTAGAGCTCAAGGAGGCCCAGAAGAGGAGGAAGCAGCTGGAGCTCAGGTGTAAGGTGGAAGAGAGCATTGGCAACGCCGCCCAGACCTGGAACCAGGAGATTCTGCCCAACTGGAGCACCATGTGTAACTCTCGGCGGGTCAGGGACCTCTGGTGGCAGGGCGTGCCCCCTAGCGTCAGGGGCAAGGTCTGGAGCCTGGCGGTGGGCAACGAGCTCAACATCACTCACGGTAGGACACACACCTCACTGTAGGTCTGAGGCTACTGAATTATACACACCCCATATTGCCTGTGTGTGTGTGTGTGTGTGTGTGTGGAAAAAGAGGACTGTAGATACCAGAGGTCTCAATTTCAGCATGACTCAGCGAAAAAACACCCCCCCCTGGTGGCCCATTTTGCCAGTTACATCCAAACCAAATGGGATAATGTATCTCACACACACCTCCGCCTCTCCTCAGTTATTCTCACTAGAGAGCAGCAGGGTCAAGGACAAGGCTGGTAGATAAGCACAGCACCACTGAGACACTGAATAGCTCGTTGGTACTGGAGAGAAGACCTTGAGGGCTGTCCAGGCCTGATGTGCTGCAGTGGAAGGCTTTTAGATAGAGGGACTATGACAGTAATAGTCCCTTTTAGATAGAGGGACTATGACAGTAATAGTCCCTTTTAGATAGAGGGACTATGACAGTAATAGTCCCTTTTAGATAGAGGGACTATGACAGTAATAGTCCCTTTTAGATAGAGGGACTATGACAGTAATAGTCCCTTTTAGATAGAGGGACTATGACAGTAATAGTCCCTTTTAGATAGAGGGACTATGACAATAATGCTGTGGTTCACTTCCATGTTAATTGTAGCAACGGAGTGTTCAATGGCAGGTGTGTGTGTGTATGTGAGTGTGTGTGTGTGTGTGTGTGCACATGGTGATCAGTGTTGTGATGTATTCTTCCACAGAGCTGTACAACATCTGTCTGGCCAGGGCCAGGGACAAGTGGAAGTCTATGCCTACAGAACCAGTGACTGAAGGTAGAGGACAGACTCTCTTCTCTTTCGTCTCCCTTCGTCTCTCCATCTTTATCCCCTTCTTTCTCTGAAGTGCTATTGAAAACGTTTGACCTCACTCACAAAGGGCTGAGAATTTAAATCTAAATCGCATTGAATGTAAAAATTTTTTTTTTTAAATCCTACAGAAGGTTAGGAAACATGAGAGTTGGCTAAAGGAAGTGTTTGATGTTGAATGTTTCTAATGTGTGTGTGTGTGTGTAGATGCAGGTTCATCTCTGGCGGACAGAGAGGCCAGTCTGGAGCTGATCAAGCTGGACATCTCCAGAACCTTTCCTCATCTCTGTATCTTCCAACAGGTCAGTGGCAGGACAACAACTATTTATGACATCATCGAGGATCTCGGTGTCCACTCTGAATTCAGTTGTGGTCTTCTGTAAGCTCTGTTGGTGAGCATGGCACTTGCAACACCAGGATAGTGAGTTCAATTCCCGGGACCACCTGTACATAAACTGTATGCACGCATAACTATAAAAGCATTTGCTAAATGGTTTTCATTATTAATTTACTCGACTAAATGAATCTCTCTCTATACTGAACAAAAAATATAGAAACGCAACATGTAAAGTGTTGGTCCCATGTTTCATGAGCTCAAATCAAATATCCCAGGAATATTTCTTTCAAATTTTGTGCACAAATTTGTTTACATCCCTGTTAGTGAGCATTTCTCCATCCACATGACAGGTGTGGCATATCAAGAAGCTGATTAAGCAGCATGATCATTACACAGGTGCACCTTGTGCCGGGGACAATAAAAGGCAACTCTAAAATGTGCAGTTTTGTCACAACACAATGCCACAGATGTCTCAAATGTTGAGGGGGCATTCCATTGGCATGTTGACTGCAGGGATGTCCACCAGAGCTGTTGCCAGAACATTTTATGTTCATTTCTCTACCATAAGCCGCCTCCAATGTCGTTTTAGAGAATTTGGCAGTACGTCTAACGGCCTCACAACCGCAGACCACGTGTAACCATGCTAGCCAAGGACACCACATCCGGATTCTTCACCTGCGGGATCGTCTGAGCCCAGCCATCCGGACAGCTGACGAAACTGAGGAGTATTTCTGTCTGTAATAAAAAGTCCTTTTGTAGGGGAAAAACTCGTTCTGATTGGCTGGGCCTGGCTCCCAAGTTGGTGGGCCTATGCCCTCCCAGGCCCACCCATGGCTGCACCAATCATGTGAAATCCAAAGATTTTTTTAAACATATTTTTTATTTCACCTTTATTTAACCAGGTAGGCCAGTTGAGAACACCTTTATTTAACCAGGTAGGCTAGTTGAGAACACCTTTATTTAACCAGGTAGGCTAGTTGAGAACACCTTTATGTAACCAGGTAGGCTAGTTGAGAACACCTTTATTTAACCAGGTAGGCTAGTTGAGAACACCTTTATTTAACCAGGTAGGCTAGTTGAGAACACCTTTATTTAACCAGGTAGGCTAGTTGAGAACACCTTTATTTAACCAGGTAGGTCAGTTGAGAACAAGATCTCATTTACAACTGCGACCTGGCCAAGATAAAGCAAAGCAGTGCGACAAAAAACAACACTGAGTTACACATGGAATAAACAAACATACAGTCGATAACAATAGAACAATCTATATGCAGTGTATTAAGATAAGGGCCAAATGAATTTATTTCAATTGACTGATTTCCTTTTAGGAACTGTAAATCAGTAAAATTGTTGCGTTTTATATTTTTGGTCAGTATACCCTCCCCTCATAAGTGGTTATGTGAACTTCACCTATTTTTTATTTATTTATTTTATTTTACCTTTATTTAACCAGGCAAGTCAGTTAAAGAACAAATTCTTATTTTCAATGACGGCCTAGGAACAGTCCAACGCTCTAACCACTAGGCTACCTGCTGCTCCCTTTCTCGGTGTGTGGGTGAGATTGTTGTTGTGTTGCAACAGTCAATGTAGGGGAACTTCCCCTCCTCACCTTCAGGCTCAAACCCTACATCCCAACCAGAGTACTTCGTTCTGCCACCTCCGGTATCTCAAAAAAAGTACCAGTCAAAAGTTTGAACACACCTACCCATTCAAAGGTTTTTCTTTATTTTTTACTATTTTCTACTTTCTATAGTGTAGTGAAGACATCAAAACTATGAAATAACACATATGGAATAATGTAGTAACCAAAAAAGTATTACAAAAATCTAAACATTTTATATTTGAGATTCTTGAAAGTAGCCACCCTTTGCCTTGACAGCTTTGCACACTCTTGACATTCTCTCAACCAGCTTCATGAGGTAGTCACCTGGAATGAATTTCAATTAACAGCTGTGCCTTGTTAAGTTAATTTATGGAATTTATTTCCTTCTTAATCTGTTTGAGCCGATCAATTGTGTTGTGACAAGGTAGGTGTGTTATACAGAAGATAGCCTTATTTGGTAAAAGACCAAGTTCACATTATGGCAAGAACAGCTCAAATTAGCAAAGAGAAATGACAGTCCATCATTACTTTTAAGGTCAATCCAGAACATTAAGAACTTAAAAAGTTTCTTCAAATGCAGTCACAAAAAAACATCAAGTGATGATGAAACTGGCTCTCATGAGGACCGCCACAGGAAAGGAAGACCCAGAGTTACCTCTGCTGCAGAGGATGAGTTCATTAGAGTTACCAGCCTCAGAAATTACAGACCAAATAAATTCTTCAGAGTTCAAGTAACAGACACATCTCAACATCAACTGTTCAGAGGAGACTGAGTAAATCAGGCCTCCATGGTCGAATTGCTGCAAAGAAACCACTACTAAAGGACACCAATAATAAGAAGTGACTTGCTTGGGCCAAGAAACACGAGCAATGGACATTAGACCAGTATAAATATGCCCGTTGGTCGGATGGGTTCAAATTGGATATTTTTTGGTTCCAACTGCCATGTCTTTGTTCGACACAGAGTAGTTGAACGGATGATCTCTGCATGTGTGGTTTCCACCGTGAAGCATGGAGGAGATGGTGTTATGGTGTGGGGGTGCTTTTCTGGGGACACTGTCTGATTTTATTTAGAATTCAAGCGGAAGGCCAGCATCCCGGAGTCGCCTCTTCACTGTTAACATTGAGACTGGTGTTTTGCGGGTATTATTTAATGAAGCTGCCAGTTGAGGACTTTTTATTATTTTATTTTACCTTTATTTAACTAGGCAAGTCAGTTAAGAACAAATTCTTATTTTCAATGATGGCCTAGGAACAGTGGGTTAACTGCCTGTTCAGGGGCAGAACGACAGATTTGTACCTTGACAGCTCGGGGGTTTGAACTTGCAACCTTCCGGTTACTAGACCAACGCTCTAACCACTAGACTTGAGGCATCTGATTCTCAAACTATACACTAATGTACTTGTCCTCTTGCTCAGTTGTGCACCAGGGCCTCCCACTCCTCTTTCTAATCTGGTTAAAGCCAGTTTGCGCTGTTCTGTGAAGTTCTCTCTCAGAACAAGAGTAGACTAAAATTATTTGTTTCTGGCCATTTTGCAAAGGGGTTTTCTAATGATCAATTAGCCCTTTAAAATTATAAACTTGGATTAGCTAACACAACGTGCCATTGGAACACAGGAGTGGTGTTTGCTGATAATGGGCCTCTGTAAACTCAGCAAAAAAAGAAACGTCCTCTCACTGTCAACTGCATTTATTTTCAGCAAACTTAATGTGTAAATATTTGTATGAACAAAACCAGATTCAACAACAGACAGAGAACTGAACAAGTTCCACAGACATGTGACTAACAAATGGAATAAGGTCACTGAACAAAAGGGGGGGCGTCAAAATCAAAAGTAACAGTCCGTACGGGAGTTGCAGCAATGGGAGAAGACTGTAACTACCAATTGGATATCAGGAAATTGGGGAGGATTTATTATTTTTATCTGGTGTGGCACTGCAGTACTTAATGCAGCTGGTGGCATCTCCTCTTCATGGACTGCACCAGATTTGCCAGTTCTTGCTGTGAGATGTTACCCCACTCTTCCACCAAGGCACCTGCAAGTTCCCGGACATTTCAGGGGGGAATGGTTCTAGCCCTCACCCTCCGATCCAACAGATATCAGACGTGCTCAATGGGATTGTGATCCGGGCTCTTTGCTGGCCATGGCAGAACACTGACATTCTTATCTTTTAGGAAATCACACACAGAACGAGCAGTATGGCTGGTGGCATTGTCATGCTGGAGGGTCATGTCAGGATGAGCCTGCAAGAAGGGTACCACATGAGGGAGGAGGATGTCTTCCTTGTAACGCACAGCGTTGAGATTGCCTGCAAGCTCTGTCCGATGATGCTGTGACACACCGCCCCAGATCATGACGGACCCTCCACTTCCAAATCGATCGGCTCCAGAGTACATGCCTCAGTGTAACGCTCATTTCTTCGACGATAAACGCAATTCCGACTATCACCCCTGGTGAGACAAACTCTCGACTCGTCAGTGAAGAGCACTTTTTGCCAGTCCTGTCTGGTCCTGCGACGGTGGGTTTGTGCCCATAGGCGACGTTGTTGCCGGTGATGTCTGGTGAGGACCTGCCTTACAACAGACCTACAAGCCCTCAGTCCAGCCTCTCTCAGCCTATTGCGGACAGTCTGAGCACTGATGGAGGGATTGTGTGTTCCTGGTGTAACTTGGGCAGTTGTTGTTGACATCCTGTACCTGTCCCGCAGGTGTGATGTTCGGATGTACCGATCCCGTGCAGGTGTTGTTACACGTGGTCTGCCACTGCGAGGATGATCAGCTGTTCAGGTTATGTCCATATAAGACGCATTTTACTGTGGATATAGATACTTTTGTACCTGTTTCCTCCAGCATCTTCACAAGTTCCTTTGCTGTTGTTCTTGGATTGATTTGCACTTTTCGCACCAAAGTACGTTCATCTCTAGAAGACAGAACGTGTCCCCTTCCTGAGCGGTATGACGGCTGCATGGTCCCATGGTGTTTATACTTGCTTACTATTGTTTGTACAGATGAACGTGGTACCTTCAGGCGTTTGGAAATTGCTCCCAAGGATGAACCAGGCTTGTGGGGGTCTACAATTTTTTTCTGAGGTCTTGGCTGACTTCTTTTGATTTTCCCATGATGTCAAGGAAAGAGGCACTGAGTTTGAAGGGAGTCCTTGAAATACATCCACAGGTACACCTCCAATTGACTCAAATGATGTCAATTATCCTATCAGAAGTTTCTAAAGCCATGACATCATTTTCTGGAATGTTACAAGCTGTTTAAAGGCACCGTCAACTTAGTGTATATAAACTTCTGACGCACTGGAATTGTGATACAGTGAGTTATACAGTGGGGCAAAAAAGTATTTAGTCAGCCACCAATTGTGCAAGTTCTCCCACTTAAAAAGATGAGAGAGGCCTGTAATTCATCATAGGTCCACTTTAACTATGACAGACAAAATGTATGTCTGTATGTATATTTCTGACCCTCTGGAATTGTGATACAGTGAAATAATCTGTTTGTAAACAATTGTTGGGAAAATTACTTGTATCATGCACAAAGTAGATGTTCTAACCAACTGGCCAAATCTATAGTTTGTTAACAAGACATTTGTGGAGTGGTTGAAAAACAAATTTTAATGACTCCAACATAAGTGTATGTAAACTTCTGACTTCAACTGCATCTTTGAAAGACAGGGTCCTGAAAAAGGGATGTTTATTTTGTGTGTGTGTGTGTGTGTATATACACTGCTCAAAAAAAATAAAGGGAACACTTAAACAACACAATCTAACTCCAAGTCAATTACACTTCTGTGAAATCAAACTGTCCACTTAGGAAGCAACACTGATTGACAATTTCACATGCTGTTGTGCAAATGGAATAGACAACAGGTGGAAATTATAGGCAATTAGCAAGACACCCCCAATAAAGGAGTGGTTCTACAGGTGGTGACCACAGACCACTTCTCAGTTCCTATGCTTCCTGGCTGATGTTTTGGTCACTTTTGAATGCTGACGGTGCTTTCACTCTAGTGGTAGCATGAGACGGAGTCTACAACCCACACAAGTGGCTCAGGTAGTGCAGCTCATCCAGGATGGCACATCAATGCGAGCTGTGGCAAGAAGGTTTTCTGTCTGTCAGCGTAGTGTCCAGAGCATTGAGGCGCTACCAGGAGACGGGCCAGTACATCAGGAGACGTGGAGGAGGCCGTAGGAGGGAAACAACCCAGCAGCAGGACCGCTACCTGCGCCTTTGTGCAAGGAGGAGCACTGCCAGAGCCCTGCAAAATGACCTCTAGCAGGCCACAAATGTGCATGTGTCTGCTCAAACGGTCAGAAACAGACTCCATGAGGGTGGTATGAGGGCCCGACGTCCACAGGTGGGGGTTGTGCTTACAGCCCAACACCGTGCAGGACGTTTGGCATTTGCCAGAGAACACCAAGATTGGCAAATTCGCCACTGGCGCCCTGTGCTCTTCACAGATGAAAGCAGGTTCACACTGAGCATGTGACAGACGTGACTGGAGTCTGGAGACGCCGTGGAGAATGTTCTGCTGCCTGCAACATCCTCCAGCATGACCGGTTTTGGCGGTGGGTCAGTCATGGTGTGGGGTGGCATTTCTTTGGGGGGCTGCACAGCCCTCCATGTGCTCGCCAGAGGTAGCCTGACTGCCATTAGGTACCGAGATGAGATCCTCAAACCCCTTGTGAGACCAAATGCTGGTGCGGTTGGCCCTGGGTTCCTCCTAATGCAAGACAATGCTAGACCTCATGTGGCTGGAGTGTGTCAGCAGTTCCTGCAAGAGGAAGGCATTGATGCTATGGACTGGCCCGCCCGTTCCCCAGATCTGAATCCAATTGAGCACCTCTGGGACATCATGTCTCGCTCCATCCACCAACGCCACGTTGCACCACAGACTGTCCAGGAGTTGGCGGATGCTTTAGTCCAGGTCTGGGAGGAGATCCCTCAGGAGACCATCCGCCACCTCATCAGGAGCATGCCCAGGCGTTGTAGGGAGGTCATACAGGCACGTGGAGGCCACACACACTACTGAGCCTCATTTTGACTTGTTTTAAGGACATTGCATCAAAGTTGGATCAGCCTGTAGGGTGGTTTTCCACTTTAATTTTGAGTGCTACTCCAAATCCAGACCTCCATGGGTTGATACATTTGATTTCCATTGATACTTTTTGTGTGATTTTGTTGTCAGCACATTCAACTATGTAAAGAAAAAAGTATTTAATAAGAATATTTCATTCATTCAGATCTAGGGTGTTATTTTAGTGTTCCCTTTATTTTTTTGAGCAGTGTGTGTATATATATGCACGTGTCTTTTCCTACTTGCACTGACTTTGCTGATAGCTATTTAGAGGGAACATGTACTTTTTATGACTTATATGTGGTTGTCTCACCTAGCTGTCTTAAGATGCACCAACTGTAAGTGGCTCTGGATAAGAACGTCTGCTAAATTACTCAAATGTATGTGTTGTAATAGTTAAAATATGACCTGTGTTTCGACAGGGAGGTCCGTACTACGACGTGCTGCACAGCATTCTAGGAGCATACACCTGCTATAGGCCAGATGTGGGCTACGTAAGTAGTAGCACACACACACACACACAGACACGTATGTTCCTACTTCATAACATAAGCTCACACACTTGATGATGCATTCCTCGTCGGCCTTCGTGTGTATCTGTATAGTGTATCAGTGGTAATGGCCCTGAATAGTGATGTATATTGGAGCTTTTCTTTGGAAGCACAAGGGTCCTGAAGGCCGAATGATGACCGTTTTATCAGAAACCATTGCTTCTCTCTGTCCTATGGTGGAAGGTGATAGAAACACATTGGACCTTAAGCTATAAACAGACTGGCTCGGAGTCCTACGTTAGCCTACGGGTAAGTTCCAAATGGTGCCCTATTCCCTAGACGGTGCACTACTTTCAGCTAGAGCCATATGGGTACTGGTCAAAGTAGTGCACTATCTAGGGAATAGCATGCCATTTGGGACACTGCTCTATGTAAACAGCCAGTATGTGTAGTGTGAGAGAGACGAGCAGCAGGCCTCCATAGAGAGGGAGACACGAGCGGCAGGCCTCCATAGAGAGACGGGGAGAGGCAGGCCTCCATAGAGAGACGGGGAGAGGCAGGCCTCCATAGAGAGACGGGGAGGCAGGCCTCCATAGAGAGACGGGGAGAGGCAGGCCTCCATAGAGAGACGGGGAGAGGCAGGCCTCCATAGAGAGACGGGGAGAGGCAGGCCTCCATAGAGAGACGGGGAGCGGCAGGCCTCCATAGAGAGAGAGACGGGCGGCAGGCCACCGGGGAGGGGGGGAGAGACGGGCGGCAGGCCACCGGGAGGGGGGGAGAGACGGGCGGCAGGCCTCCGTAGAGAGGGAGAGTTGGGCGGCAGGCCACCGGGGAGGGGGGGAGAGACAAGCGGCAGGCCTCCATAGAGACACGGGAGGCAAGCCTCCATTACTCCATCAGGATGACTCATACATTTGACCACCCCACCTGGCACTTTCGCTGGTGTGTGTGTGGGTGTTTGTGGGTGGGTGTGTGTGGGTGTTTGTGGGTGTTTGTGTGCTTACTTCTGTGTATTCCAATGCAGCACTGACGTAACCAGTTTTCTCTTTTGATTCCATTCGTCATCATTCTCTCTGAACCTTGAACACAGTAGAACTACTGCATTACTAAGATCCACTTTGGCTGGTTTGATTATTATCTTTGAGTCTGATGAAATTAGTTTCCAGGATGTGGTGTCAGTGTGCTCTGCTGGAGATATACTGTGGCTTTTACACCTCCACCTCACCACAGCCATGCTGAGAAACAGCCCACAGTGTGTTTATGGAGAAATGTCTCCACTTCCTGGACTAACCTTATGTCAATATGACTGTCTCCAAGGAATACTGAAAGATGGAGAATTTAAGTTAAAAGTAGACTGAGAAATGATGTTGCAGCAGGAAGCACCACAGATATTGAGATGAGCGCGATGCATGACTTTGCACTCTAACAGTCACAGAGTATTCTAACGTGTACACAGGTGTGCTTCACCCTGCTACAGCGTGGTAGCTACCGACCAAAACAGTTTAGCCTCGTGCTTCACACTGCTACAACGTGGTAGCTACCGACCAAAACAGTTTAGCCTCGTGCTTCACCCTGCTACAACGTGGTAGCTACCGACCAAAACAGTTTAGCCTCGTGCTTCACCCTGCTACAACGTGGTAGCTACCGACCAAAACAGTTTAGCCTCGTGCTTCACCCTGCTACAACGTGGTAGCTACCCGACCAAAACAGTTTAGCCTCGTGCTTCAACGCTCTTAGTAGTTATGGGAATTGACCCAATGCTGCTGTTTACGTTGCATCTACATTATCTCGCGGAGTCTACCTTTTTAAGTGTTCTTATAGAAAACAAAATTCCCTTTGCATTAGTACTCGTCCTTGTAGCACCAGCCGGTAACCAGTAAATGCCCTCCAACACCACCCCACTACTAATAATAAACCTCACTCACTCTCTCTCCTCCCTCTGTGTTCACAGTACTGACATGCAGTTGATCAACATGGCTAGGGTACTGTAGTAGGAGTCAACGCGGCCAGGGTACCGTAGCAGGAGTCAACGCGGCCAGGGTACTGTAGCTGGAGTCAACGCGGCCAGGGTACCGTAGCTGGAGTCAACGCGACCAGGGTACCGTAGCTGGAGTCAACGCGGCCAGGGTACCGTAGCAGGAGTCAACGCGGCTAGGGTACCGCAGCAGGAGTCAACGCGGCTAGGGTACCGCAGCAGGAGTCAACGCGGCTAGGGTACCGCAGCAGGAGTCAACGCGGCTAGGGTACCGCAGCAGGAGTCAACGCGGCTAGGGTACCGCAGCAGGAGTCAACGCGGCTAGGGTACCGCAGCAGGAGTCAACGCGGCTAGGGTACCGCAGCAGGAGTCAACGCGGCTAGGGTACCGCAGCAGGAGTCAACGCGGCTAGGGTACCGCAGCAGGAGTCAACGCGGCTAGGGTACCGCAGCAGGAGTCAACGCGGCTAGGGTACCGCAGCAGGAGTCAACGCGGCTAGGGTACCGCAGCAGGAGTCAACGCGGCTAGGGTACCGCAGCAGGAGTCAACGCGGCTAGGGTACCGCAGCAGGAGTCAACGCGGCTAGGGTACCGCAGCAGGAGTCAACGCGGCTAGGGTACCGCAGCAGGAGTCAACGCGGCTAGGGTACCGCAGCAGGAGTCAACGCGGCTAGGGTACCGCAGCAGGAGTCAACGCGGCTAGGGTACCGCAGCAGGAGTCAACGCGGCTAGGGTACCGCAGCAGGAGTCAACGCGGCCAGGGTACCGTAGCAGGAAACAGTTAACATCACTACTTTCATAGTTAACATCAGTCCCGGTGTGTTCAGGTTCAGGGTATGTCATTCATCGCGGCGGTGCTGATCCTCAACCTGGACACTGCAGACGCCTTCATAGCTTTCTCCAACCTCCTGAACAAGCCCTGTCAGATGGCCTTCTTCAGAGTGGACCACAGCCTTGTGAGTACAGTGCAGACAGACACACACACACACACACACACACACACACACGCACAGACACAGACAGACAAATAGTTATTTGTGTTTGTGCTGGAATAAAAGCCTGCACAACCTGTTAGCAGAGATTTGCACAATACACCACTGCACTCATAGCACTTAGCACCCTGTTCACAACTGTAACCATGTGTTATGTTGCTACAACATCTGACTGGTGGTGTCATAGTGATGTGGTCTATATATCTGGCTGATAGTGGTGTCAGGGCGATGTGGTCTATATATCTGGCTGATAGTGGTGTCAGGGCGGTGTGGTCTATATATCTGGCTGATAGTGGTGTCAGGTCGGTGTGGTCTATATATCTGGCTGATAGTGGTGTCAGGGCGGTGTGGTCTATATATCTGGCTGACAGTGGTCTATATATCTGGCTGACAGTGGTCTATATATCTGGCTGATAGTGGTCTATATATCTGGCTGATAGTGGTGTCAGGGCGATGTGGTCTATATATCTGACTGATAGTGGTGTCAGGGCGATGTGGTCTATATATCTGGCTGATAGTGGTGTCAGGGCGATGTGGTCTATATATCTGGCTGATAGTGGTGTCAGGGCAATGTGGTCTATATATCTGGCTGATAGTGGTATCAGGGCGATGTGGTCTATATATCTGGCTGATAGTGGTGTCAGGGCGGTGTGGTCTATATATCTGGCTGATAGTGGTGTATATATCTGGCTGATAGTGGTGTCAGGGCGATGTGGTCTATATCTGGCTGATAGTGGTCTATATATCTGGCTGATAGTGGTGTCAGGGTGATGTGGTCTATATCTGGCTGATAGTGGTCTATATATCTGGCTGATAGTGGTGTCAGGGTGATGTGGTCTATATATCTGGCTGATAGTGGTGTCAGGGCGATGTGGTCTATATATCTGGCTGACAGTGGTCTATATATCTGGCTGATAGTGGTGTCAGGGTGATGTGGTCTATATATCTGGCTGATAGTGGTGTCAGGGCGATGTGGTCTATATATCTGGCTGATAGTGGTCTATATATCTGGCTGATAGTGGTGTCAGGGCGATGTGGTCTATATATCTGGCTGATAGTGGTGTCAGGGCGATGTGGTCTATATATCTGGCTGATAGTGGTCTATATATCTGGCTGATAGTGGTGTCAGGGCGATGTGGTCTATATATCTGGCTGATAGTGGTGTCAGGGCGATGTGGTCTATATATCTGGCTGATAGTGGTCTATATATCTGGCTGATAGTGGTGTCAGGGTGATGTGGTCTATATATCTGGCTGATAGTGGTGTCAGGGTGATAGTGGTCTATATATCTGGCTGATAGTGGTGTCAGGGCGATGTGGTCTATATATCTGGCTGATAGTGGTCGATATATCTGGCTGATAGTGGTGTCAGGGCGATGTGGTCTATATATCTGGCTGATAGTGGTCGATATATCTGGCTGATAGTGGTGTCAGGGCGATGTGGTCTATATATCTGGCTGATAGTGGTGTCAGGGCGATGTGGTCTATATATCTGGCTGATAGTGGTCGATATATCTGGCTGATAGTGGTGTCAGGGCGATGTGGTCTATATATCTGGCTGATAGTGGTCGATATATCTGGCTGATAGTGGTGTCAGGGCGATGTGGTCTATATATCTGGCTGATAGTGGTGTCAGGGCGATGTGGTCTATATATCTGGCTGATAGTGGTCGATATATCTGGCTGATAGTGGTGTCAGGGCGATGTGGTCTATATATCTGGCTGATAGTGGTCGATATATCTGGCTGATAGTGGTGTCAGGGCGATGTGGTCTATATATCTGGCTGATAGTGGTGTCAGGGCGATGTGGTCTATATATCTGGCTGATAGTGGTCGATATATCTGGCTGATAGTGGTGTCAGGGCGATGTGGTCTATATATCTGGCTGATAGTGGTCGATATATCTGGCTGATAGTGGTGTCAGGGCGAT
This sequence comes from Oncorhynchus mykiss, assembly GCF_057628025.1. NCBI lineage: Eukaryota > Metazoa > Chordata > Actinopteri > Salmoniformes > Salmonidae > Oncorhynchus > Oncorhynchus mykiss. Next base: position 49,319,364 of record NC_143042.1, on the reverse strand, counting down.
GTGGTCTATATATCTGGCTGATAGTGGTGTCAGGGCGATGTGGTCTATATATCTGGCTGATAGTGGTCGATATATCTGGCTGATAGTGGTGTCAGGGCGATGTGGTCTATATATCTGGCTGATAGTGGTCGATATATCTGGCTGATAGTGGTGTCAGGGCGATGTGGTCTGTATATCTGGCTGATAGTGGTGTCAGGGCGATGTGGTCTGTGTCTGACTGATAGTGGTGTCAGGGCGATGTGGTCTATATCTGGCTGATAGTGGTGTCAGGGCGATGTGGTCTATATCTGGCTGATAGTGGTGTCAGGGCGATGTGGTCTATATATCTGACTGATAGTGGTGTCAGGGCGATGTGGTCTATATATCTGGCTGATAGTGGTCTATATATCTGACTGATAGTGGTGTCAGGGCGGTGTGGTCTATATATCTGACTGATAGTGGTGTCAGGGCGGTGTGGTCTATATATCTGGCTGATAGTGGTGTCAGGGCGGTGTGGTCTATATATCTGGCTGATAGTGGTGTCAGGGCGATGTGGTCTATATATCTGGCTGATAGTGGTCTATATATCTGGCTGATAGTGGTGTCAGGGCGATGTGGTCTATATATCTGGCTGATAGTGGTGTCAGGGCGGTGTGGTCTATATATCTGGCTGATAGTGGTGTCAGGGCGATGTGGTCTATATATCTGGCTGATAGTGGTCTATATATCTGGCTGATAGTGGTGTCAGGGTGATGTGGTCTATATATCTGGCTGATAGTGGTCTATATATCTGGCTGATAGTGGTGTCAGGGCGATGTGGTCTATATATCTGGCTGATAGTGGTGTCAGGGCGGTGTGGTCTATATATCTGGCTGATAGTGGTGTCAGGGCGATGTGGTCTATATATCTGGCTGATAGTGGTCTATATATCTGACTGATAGTGGTGTCAGGGCGGTGTGGTCTATATATCTGGCTGATAGTGGTGTCAGGGCGGTGTGGTCTATATATCTGGCTGATAGTGGTGTCAGGGCGATGTGGTCTATATATCTGGCTGATAGTGGTCTATATATCTGGCTGATAGTGGTGTCAGGGCGATGTGGTCTATATATCTGGCTGATAGTGGTCTATATATCTGACTGATAGTGGTGTCAGGGCGATGTGGTCTATATCTGGCTGATAGTGGTGTCAGGGCGATGTGGTCTATATCTGGCTGATAGTGGTGTCAGGGCGATGTGGTCTATATATCTGACTGATAGTGGTGTCAGGGCGATGTGGTCTATATATCTGGCTGATAGTGGTCTATATATCTGACTGATAGTGGTGTCAGGGCGGTGTGGTCTATATATCTGACTGATAGTGGTGTCAGGGCGGTGTGGTCTATATATCTGGCTGATAGTGGTGTCAGGGCGGTGTGGTCTATATATCTGGCTGATAGTGGTGTCAGGGCGATGTGGTCTATATATCTGGCTGATAGTGGTCTATATATCTGGCTGATAGTGGTGTCAGGGCGATGTGGTCTATATATCTGGCTGATAGTGGTGTCAGGGCGGTGTGGTCTATATATCTGGCTGATAGTGGTGTCAGGGCGATGTGGTCTATATATCTGGCTGATAGTGGTCTATATATCTCACTGATAGTGGTGTCAGGGCGGTGTGGTCTGTATCTGACTCCGTTGTTTCTTCTTCTCTCCTCAGATGTTGACCTACTTTGCTGCTTTTGAAGTGTTCTTTGATGAAAACCTCCCGAAGCTGTTTGCACATTTCAAGGAAAACAAATTGACCCCCGATATTTATTTAATCGACTGGTGAGCCTCCCTCTCTTTCTCCCTCTTTCTCTCCCTCTCTCAATTGTTTTTCTCAGGTAACTAATGGGTATAGACTGAATGAAATCAAAGATCTGGTACCAATTACGAACGTGAAAAACAATATGATTACAATATTGACACTTTGTAGGTGCTTTTCTTCCTGTTGTATTTGTGCTCTTTAGATTGTTGCCGCTTTTACTGAGAAGACAGGATGTGTAAGTGGGTTGTATAGATGGTCACCTCGACCCCCCCCTACTCTCACCACAGCGCAGTGAAGAGCGCCCTGTTTTCACACATCAGTTATTTATACACGGATGGAGAGATGAGGGGAGGTGGAAGTCAAGATAGCAGCCCTGCACATCAGAAATATCATAATCTAGTGACCTCATATACAAACTAAAGTTTCCCAGGAGACAGTTTCAGTTACTTTGGAAATGTGCTGATTCCTTTAGTCTGTTTCTCAGACCAGACTCTATGGCTCGTTGTTAAGTGTTTTGCATATAACTCTGTGCTTATCTGTGTATGCTCTGTGTGTTTGTCTCCGTGGACTACGCACGTCCATGAATGTGTGAAAATAACACCAGGCGTCTGTCATCTCCCAAACATTTGGATCCTTTGTACCTCAATGTTTCAGTATGGAAAGTTGTATCCAAATGAAGATTTTTTTTTTTGTGTGTCTCCTCTCACTCACTCACTCACTCACTCACTCACTCTCTCACTCACTCATATTCCTGTAGGATCTTCACCCTGTACAGTAAGTCACTGCCATTGGACCTGGCATGTCGGGTGTGGGATGTGTTCTGTCGTGACGGAGATGAGTTCCTGTTCCGGGTGGCCCTGGGAATCCTGCGCCTGTACGAGGACGTGTTGACCCGCATGGACTTCATCCACAACGCCCAGTTCCTCACCCGCTTACCCGACCACATCCCCCCCGACCAGCTGTTCTCGCACATCCACGCTGTCCACATGACCAGCAAGAACAGGAAATGGGCACAGGTGAGATTGTTTAGATGTAACTGCCCCCCCCCCCTCCCCCAAAGTCAACTGACATCACTTTTTGGAAAACAGACATTTCTTCAGTTCGAGGGAAAGAGAGTTGGCATCAGTGGTTTTTCAACTTAAGTCTCAAGGCTCAAGTGATGGAACTACTAGAATCTTGGCCTGGTCCTTTGTGTACAGTATAACTATATAACTCCAATGATGATCATGCTGTGTTTCATACCATGGCCCCTTGTTTCTCCTCAGGTTCTACAGGCCTTACAGAAGGAACAGGAGTGGATCAGTCCAGTTCTAAAGCGCTGAGTACAACGGTCATCCAGGAGCAAAACAACAGACTGTAGCTCATTCTCTAACACAGTACTCTACCTGACCCCGTGAAACACTGGACCCTAGCCCAGGTCAGGCTGTGTGAAGGAGCTGCCCTCCCTGGGATGGAGCCTACCCCAGGCTCAGAGCACTCTGGGCTGGGGACAACCAGCCACTGTGGTCCCCCTAGATGTGAGTCATGGAGCAGAGACCCTGGAGGTCTGGAACAGACTGGGGTGAGGGGTGACTAGGCCTTATTATACATGCTGTGCCCCCTGTCCCAGAATTAAACCAGGCAGAAAGATGCTCTCGAATGTACTGTATTCTGCCACATGTCTATAGCAGGGATACTAGTTACCCAACTAGACCTCCTCTCTTTCTCACTCCTCTTTTTCTCTTCATAACTTTCCCACAATTTTCTCTCTCTCTCTCTTCTACCTCTCTCTCTGTCTCTTCTACCTCTCTCTCTGTCTCTTCTACCTCTCTCTCTCTCTCTCTCTCTTCTACACCTCTCTCTCTATCTCTCTTCTACACCTCTCTCTATCTCTCTTCTACCTCTCTCTCTCTTCTACCTCTCTCTCTCTCTTCTACCTCTCTCTCTCTCTCTCTCTCTTCTACCTCTCTCTCTCTCTCTCTCTTCTATACCTCTCTCTCTCTCTCTTCTACCTCTCTCTCTCTCTCTCTCTTCTACCTCTCTCTCTCTCTCTTCTACCTCTCTCTCTCTCTCTCTCTCTCTTCTACCTCTATCTCTCTCTCTCTCTCTCTTCTACCTCTCTCTCTCTCTCTCTCTCTTCTATCTCTCTCTCTCTCTCTCTTCTACCTCTCTCTCTCTCTCTCTCTTCTATCTCTCTCTCTCTCTCTCTTCTACCTCTACTCCAAGGCTCTGTTGTCGTTGGTCATTCCTGCAAGTCAGCTGTGATTTTTATCATGAGCCTGTTTTGTTTTGTTTGGACTGATGTGGTTTCCGTGTGCTTCTAATTAGTTTGCCGTATCTTAGTTGGTTCCCTTTGTTTGTCATTTGTTTCTGTACCATCCAATGAAGGAAAGGCTCCCAGGGAGAAGACGTGGGCGTTTGTTGATTTGGGGAGAATGGTTCATTGACTTAAAAGGAGGGGGGTAGTCAATAAATGTGTATTCTTATGAAGATTCAACTGAAATACAACAGATGTATTTTTTGCGTGTTGTGCCGTTAAAGGTTCACTTTTTAAAATAAATGTTTTACAAACCCTCTTCAAGGAGGAAATAAGCTGCCTGAAAAAAAGGAATGAAGTGATATTTAATGTCTTATACATCCCCGAAGGTGGTTAAAGTGGAACAGCAAAGGTAGAATAGGAGGATCAATATACTACAGTATATCACCTGCCTCCTTTTTTCCTGTTTTCTGCACATTTCATTTTTCATGGTAATGAATTTCTGTTGTCTTTGTTTCTCATTTAAGTGTCATCTCTTAACATGGAGACAATCTCTTGATTTGTTGTTATGTTATAATGAAGAAAAAAAGTTAGGCTAACACAACAAACCTCACTGGTATCGTCTCATTTGATATTATCCACTTCAGTCACCCCCACCCCCCCCAAACCATTTGTACCCGTTTGATTGAGAAGCTGCTTAGAAGACTCCAGAAAGGAAAACAGATTGTTGATGATTTCATTGTCCCTTCTATCAATAATGAGGCATTGCTGGTATCCCTGTTGTCCTCAGAATGCCCTTTCCCTATTGGATGTGCTCACTCAGTAAGTGCTGTAACCCAATCAGAAGCTGTCATACTTCATGGTGATGAGCAGAGTGTAGCTCAGAGGTGTTACTCTTTTCTCCCATAATGCTTTTATTAATGTAGATAAAGGACCTGAGTCATGTTTGCTCTGGTTTTCATGTTTCTGAACACACCAGCCTTGGTTTAGATGTGTGAGCTCAATGGGAGAGTGTCGTTCAGAAAGAGGCTTTGGTTTGGTGTTCAGTTCACAGATTCTACTACTTCTTTCATGTCTGCCGGCCACCACCACCTGCCAAAAAGAGACCTCCTCAGTAGATGGTTCTGAATGTGATGCTCGTTTCAAATGCAGATACCGTACTAAACCCTTCATACTCCAGAGCCCCCAAGCATTTAGTAACCCCTCTGGCTGTTTGGCACACATCAAAGTTCACGCTGAGAAGTGTGCAGTATTCAGGAAGCCGTAGCAACAGGATGTCAGACAATACCCCTTGTCTTTTCACCTCCTCACCCCCCTGTGCACGTAGTCATTCTGATCACGCTATGAAGACCGATGCACTCCTTCCCCTTGCTCTGCCTAATGTGGTGAATACCACAGTACTGCATTCTGCACAATCATCTTCTTTTTGTTTATCACCATCTGCAGTTTCACACCGGCTTTTTTGTGTGGTTTTTTTGGCTTGTTGAGTACATTCTCTCACTATATTGGTGTCCCTCACATCTGATTGAGGACCGTGCGTGTGTGTGCGTGTGTGACGTCCCCTGTTAGTGACTGTGTGAATGTTACAGGGTTGAGGAATGTGTGTCCGACATGGCCTTACCCAGCCACAATAATCAATCAGTAAGAACTACAGGAAGTAGACTCACCTCTTTAATCACAGAAGTGCGCCCTGGGAAGTATAAATTACTGTATGTCATTGGTCTCCTGTTGTAGATCCATTTTCACCTCACCGTTAAATGTAATAATGAAGACCATATGATATGTACTCTTTCCACGTTACCTGATTTTCTTTTAGGCTTTGCTTTGTATTGTCAGTTTGATTTGTCTCTCTGTGTGACATTTCCAAGTAACCCTTTTTGGTTGTAGAGAACTGGAGTGGGACATGGGTGGGAGGGCATCAGGGTCGAAACTGGAAATGGGTCTCACTTGAAGTGTACACTGAGTATACCAAACATTAGGAACACCTTCCTAAAAAATTGAATTGCACCCCTTTTGACCTCAGAACAGCCACAATTTCGTTATGGGTGTCGAAAGCGTGATGCTGGCTCATGTTGACTACAATGCTTCCCACAGTATTTTCAAGTTGTCTGGATGTCCTTTGGGTGGTGGAACATTCTTGATACACACTGTTGAGCGTGATAAACCCAGCAGTTTTGCAGTTCTTGACACAAAGTGGTGTGCCTGGCACTTACTACCATACCCCTTCAAGGGCACTTACTACCATACCCCTTCAAGGGCACTTACTACCATACCCCTTCAAGGGCACTTAAATATTTTGTCTTGCCCATTCACCCTCTGAATGGCACACAGACACAATCCATGTCTTGATTGTCTCAAGGCTTAAAAATCCTTCTTTAACCTGTCTCCTCCCCTTCATCTACACTGATGGAAGTGGATTTAACAAGAGACATCAATAAGGGATCATAGCTTTGACCTGGTCAGTCTCATGGAAGGAGCAGGTGTTCTTAATGTTTTGTTTACTCGGTGTGTAGCTACTGTTTTATTAAATAAAGATGTGTACATGTACAACCTGATGAACAGTGTGAGCGCATCTTTATCTGTTCAACTTCTCAATTGTTTTTCCATAGTTGCAGAACAAATAATTTTCCAGGAAATAATTTCCAAGAAGAGGGAGTAGGGGTTCAATAACGTCAGACATTTATGTTTCACACTGATGCTTAGTTTTTAGTTAATGCGTGCTACAAAGACCTGTGCAAGCTGTGGTGGGCTAACCCCACGTGCATTTCCTGTGAACACCCCGCTATTGCTCAGGTTTTTTATTCTTCTCTACTTTTGAGATGAAGTGGAAACTTTTGTCACCTACACACTCTGCTCTCCCCCCCCCTCTCCCCACCGAAACCACACACCTCCCTCCCCTCCTCTGATCATAAAGGACTATACACTCTGTCCTGAGTTTAGAACCCTTTACAGTTGCAGAGGTGTTAACACTGTTGGTCATCCTCTGCTCATCATCAACCAATCATGCGGTCTGCTCTGATCCTTCTGCTGTGCGTCCTGGGAGCAGCCCTGTGGTCCGGCGCGTTGGCCAACAGTAAGTTATCCCTGCTTCGGAATCGATTCATAACTACTATCGATCCTTCTCTTCAGAAAATTGTCTTAATATTGAGTGTTACGTATTTACGTTTGAGTCATTTGGCAGACGCTCTTATCCAGAGGGACTTACAGGAGTAATTAGGGTTAAGGATGTATGGAAGAGATATGGGGCTGTACTTAAGTGTGCTGATCTAGGATCAGTTCCCCCCCCCCCCCCCCTTGTTTATGCAATCTTATTCATTGTGATCTAAAAAGCAAAACTGCTCCTAGATCAGCACTCCTACTCTGAATTGTTGCATTGTGACCTCAAATGAAAGGTTCCATGTTTCATTTCTGACTTATAGACAGGTTGGTTGTTTAGCAACACAACCGACATGTGCACACAGCTGGGGTTCGCTTAGGTTGTTGACATGTAAATTATATTTAGTCTCCAATGTTTATTAAATCAAGTGAAACAATGTATTTTTTTTTTAAATGCATTGGTACACTTATTGGTTAGCTAGCTAGCTAGATGGTTTTTGCCATATTAGCAAAGACGTGACATCAGTCAAGAACAATATATTAAGATTGACTGAAACAAGCCACTTACGAAACCCCACATGGCTGCTTGTTGCCATCTGACCACCAGAATCCTAACGCACAGCCTTTGGCCCCTTTGGAGAGCGGGCATTGTTCTCCTGACGACGTCAGCTAACCCGTCTGTAGCACAGGAGGCTGCTGAGGGAAGGACGGCTCATAACAAAGACTGGAACGGAGCAGATGGAATGGCATCAAACACCTGGAAACCATGGAAACCATGTGTTTGATGTACTGTATTAGATGCCATTCCCCCGATTCCGCTCCAGCCATTACCACGAGTCCGTCCTCCCTAGTTAAGGTGCCACCAACCTCCTGTGGTCTATAGTGTGTCAGAAAAATGATAGAACAATTACAGATTGTCTCTTTATACAGATGCAAATCTTCCTGAAGAATGCTGTTTCAAGTATTACAACAGAAAAATCCCCAGACAACTCATCAGGGAATATGAAATGACAAGATCTGACTGCTCTAAGAGGGGAGTCATGTAAGTATAGTATTACACTCACTCACTCACTCACTCACTCACAGGGATGTTTACTCGGATATTGTCTGCTCTCTTCCAGCTTGTTCACAAAAAAGAACTTCCGCTTCTGTGCCAATCCAGAAGACCCTACGGTTGAGAAGATCATGAAGTCCATCGACGAGAGTAAATTCTAGGAACCACTTCCCAGGAAGAAGGCTAAAGTCTAAACAGTCAACTCCTGCTCCTAGTTCCTTTTCAGCTCTGCGTAAAATAACTGTTTTGTTTTTTTACATGTAGTGACAAAGTGTCAATTGATATGCTAGCAATCATGGTGATAATTTAGTAAATGTGTAACACGTGTATCAGATATAATGATCATGTTATGAACATGAAATGCATTTTATCACTCAACCAAAGGGTTTACTGATAAAAAGGACTCATTTGAGTCAGAAAGGAGTTGGAGCACTTCACAAAAAAAGGCCGAGAGGAATTTCTTACTTGGATGAGTACAGGTGACTGACGTTTTCCTCAGAGTTACCTGACAATTTCACTTAACTCCTATTTATAGCATACCATGAAAATAAAAATCAGGTCAATGGAAAATAGTGGCACTAAGTAATAACAGTAATAATAAAACAAATATGGTGTCTTGTTGTTGACCAATGTGTCATATAAAAATCAATGATCTACCTTGGGGGTATTTGAGTGTCGGTGGAAAGAGTGGCACAAGAGACCCCAAAAATCAAGGCAACTACATTTAGAAAAACCCATTTTTTTTTTACACTGTTGTCTCTCAATAGGTGACTAGGCTATAAATAGGTAATAGTTAAGTGCAATGGTCAGGTCACTCTGAGTAAGAGGTCAGCTTGACGTCAGTCACCTGTACTCATCCTGAACAACAGATTAAAGTGAGCAAATAATAAATTAATCTCTGCCTCTTTTTTTTTTTTTTTGAGTTTTCCAAATGTTTTCTGCCTCAAATGAGTCCTTTTGGAACTTTTTCTTGGTAAGCCTTTTTTTAAAAAATTTTATTCATCATTGTCAATCTTCCCTTCTCCCTTTGTGTTTGCTGTAGCGCAGAAGCCTTCCTGATCTCTTATCTATACTTCTCCCTTTGTGTTGTGCTGTAGCGCAGAAGCCTTCCTGATCTCTTATCTATACTTCTCCCTTTGTGTTGTGCTGTAGCGCAGAAGCCTTCCTGATCTCTTATCTTCCCTTCTCCCTTTGTGTTGTGCTGTAGCGCAGAAGCCTTCCTGATCTCTTATCTATACTTCTCCCTTTGTGTTGTGCTGTAGCGCAGAAGCCTTCCTGATCTCTTATCTATACTTCTCCCTTTGTGTTTGCTGTAGGGCAGAAGCCTTCCTGATCTCTTATCAATACTTCTCCCTTTGTGTTGTGCTGTAGCGCAGAAGCCTTCCTGATCTCTCATCTATACTTCTCCCTTTGTGCTGTGCTGTAGCGCTGAAGCCTTCCTGATCTCTTATCAATACTTCTCCCTTTGTGTTTGCTGTAGGGCAGAAGCCTTCCTGATCTCTTATCAATACTTCTCCCTTTGTGTTTGCTGTAGCGCAGAAGCCTTCCTGATCTCTTATCTATACTTCATCCCTTGTTTAGAAGCTGTAATATGGCATGTACTGGCTGTTTTTGTCTGGAACAATAAAATAATAGCACTTTTACAGGCGTGTTTTTTTATACAGTCTGCTATGTTCAATTTGGACGGACACAGGCGGCTAAGTTATGTTAGTTCTCTTTCTCTTGTTTATATCCACCATTAGTATGTCATCTGAAGTATCTGTGAAGTCCCGCCGTGTTTAGTTAGGTCCTACCACACATATAAAGACAATAAACCCACAGTAGGCTTTTTAGCTGGACCCTTCGATCATTAAGTGTGAGGAGCGTGACTACAGCAGTGTGTATACGAAGGATGTCATGAGACACTTTGCAATACACACCAAGGATAAGTATGTACACACACACAAACAGGATGTCATCAGACACTTTGCAATACACACCAAGGACAAGTATTTAGACAGAGAGAATGTGAACCGATACTCTGCAGTCCACAAGCAGGACCAGTGTGTTCTCTCCTTCCACCATGTGGGTCATTCCCCTGTGATCTCCATATAAAACACAGTACCAGACCTACAGTCATTTTTCGGGGTGTGTGTATTTTACTTGACTATTTTATATTTCTGACAACTCTTATTTCGCTACATTCCTAAAGAAAATTAATGTACTTTTTTACTCCGTGCATTTTCAGTGACCCAAAAGTACTCGTTACATTTTGAATGCTTAGCAGGACAGGAAAATGGTCCAGTCACGCACCTATCAAGAGAACACACCTGGTCATCCCTACTGCCTCTGATCTGGTGGACTCACTAAACAGAGAACCATACCTGGTCATCCCTACTGCCTCTGATCTGGTGGACTCACTAAACAGAGAACATACCTGGTCATCCCTACTGCCTCTGATCTGGTGGACTCACTAAACAGAGAACATACCTGGTCATCCCTGCTGCCTCTGATCTGGTGGACTCACTAAACAGAGAACATACCTGGTCATCCCTACTGCCTCTGATCTGGTGGACTCACTAAACAGAGAACATCCTTGGTCATCCCTACTGCCTCTGATCTGGTGGACTCACTAAACAGAGAACATACCTGGTCATCTCTACTGCCTCTGATCTGGTGGACTCACTAAACAGAGAACATCCTTGGTCATCCCTACTGCCTCTGATCTGGTGGACTCACTAAACAGAGAACATACCTGGTCATCCCTACTGCCGCTGATCTGGTGGACTCACTAAACAGAGAACACACCTGGTCATCCCTACTGCCTCTGATCTGGTGGACTCACTAAACAGAGAACATACCTGGTCATCCCTACTGCCTCTGATCTGGTGGACTCACTAAACAGAGAACATACCTGGTCATCCCTACTGCCTCTGATCTGGTGGACTCACTAAACAGAGAACATACCTGGTCATCCCTGCTGCCTCTGATCTGGTGGACTCACTAAACAGAGAACATCCTTGGTCATCCCTACTGCCTCTGATCTGGTGGACTCACTAAACAGAGAACATACCTGGTCATCCCTACTGCTTCTGATCTGGTGGACTCACTAAACAGAGAACATACCTGGTCATAGTGTTGTGGTGTCTCTCTTTATGTAGTGTTGTAGTATCTCTCTTTATGTAGTGTTGTGTTGTCTCTATGTTGTGGTGTCTCTCTTTATGTAGTGTTGTGTTGTCTCTATGTTGTGTGGTCTCTCTTTATGTAGTGTTGTAGTGTCTCTCTATGTAGTGTTGTGGTGTCTCTCTTTATGTAGTGTTGTGTTGTCTCTATGTTGTGGTGTCTCTCTTTATGTAGTGTTGTAGTGTCTCTCTATGTAGTGTTGTGGTGTCTCTCTTTATGTAGTGTTGTGGTCTCTCTTTATGTAGTGGTGTCTCTCTTTATGTAGTGTTGTGGTGTCTCTCTTTATGTAGTGTTGTGGTGTCTCTCTTTATGTAGTGTTGTCTCTCTTTATGTAGTGTTGTCTCTCTTTATGTAGTGTTGTGTTGTCTCTCTTTATGTAGTGTTGTGGTGTCTCTATGTTGTGGTGTCTCTCTTTATGTAGTGTTGTGTTGTCTCTATGTTGTGTGGTCTCTCTTTATGTAGTGTTGTAGTGTCTCTCTTTATGTAGTGTTGTGTGGTCTCTTTATGTAGTGTTGTGTTGTCTCTCTTTATGTAGTGTTGTGGTGTCTCTATGTTGTGGTGTCTCTCTTTATGTAGTGTTGTGTTGTCTATGTTGTGTGGTCTCTCTTTATGTAGTGTTGTAGTGTCTCTCTTTATGTAGTGTTGTGGTGTCTCTCTTTATGTAGTGTTGTGGTGTCTCTCTTTATGTAGTGTTGTGGTGTCTCTCTTTATGTAGTGTTGTGGTCTCTCTTTATGTAGTGTTGTGGAGTCTCTCTTTATGTAGTGTTGTGGTGTCTCTCTTTATGTAGTGTTGTGGTGTCTCTCTTTATGTAGTGTTGTGGTGTCTCTCTTTATGTAGTGTTGTGGTGTCTCTCTTTATGTAGTGTTGTAGTATCTCTCTTTATGTAGTGTTGTGGTCTCTCTTTATGTAGTGGTGTCTCTTATGTTGTGTGGTGTCTATGTTGTGTGGTCTCTCTTTATGTAGTGTTGTGTTGTCTCTCTTTATGTAGTGTTATGGTGCCTCTCTTTGTTGTGTGGTCTCTTATGTAGTGTTGTGTGGTCTCTCTTTATGTAGTGTTGTGTGGTCTCTCTTTATGTAGTGTTGTGTGGTCTCTCTTTATGTAGTGTTGTGTGGTCTCTCTTTATGTAGTGTTGTGTGGTCTCTCTTTATGTAGTGTTGTGTTGTCTCTCTTTATGTAGTGTTGTGTGGTCTCTCTTTATGTAGTGTTATGGTGCCTCTCTTTATGTTGTGTTATCTCTCTTTATGTAGTGTTGTGTTGTCTCTCTATTTATGTGGTTTTGTGTTGTCTCTTATGTTGTGTGGTCTCTCTTTATGTTGTGTGGTCTCTCTTTATGTAGTGTTGTGTTGTCTCTATGTAGTGTTATAGTGCCTCTCTTTATGTTGTGTTTGGGTGTCTCTGTGTGTAGTTTTGTGGTGTCTCTCTTTATGTAGTGTTGTAGTATCTCTATGTAGTGTTGGGGTGTTTCTCTTTATGTAGTGTTGCGTGTTTTGTCCTATATATATATATATATATATATATATATATATATATATATATATATATATATATATATATATATATATATATATATTAATAATAATTTATTATTATTATTATTATTATTATTATTATTTTTTTTTTTATTTTTTTTATTTTAATTTATATATATATTTTTTTATATATATTTATTTATTTATTTTAATCCCAGCCGTCGTCCCCGCAGGAGGCCTTTTGCCTTTTGGTAGGCCGTCTTTGTAAATAAGAATTCATTCTTCACTGACTAGTTAAATAAAATATAAATAAATAAGTGATCCATGCGACCGGATGGGTCCTCGCATGCGAGCTTGAAAACCAAATGCTCCATAATCTATCTTCATTCCTCCTACTGGCCTATCATAAACATTTTTTATACAACATAATGTTATCCACAAAAGCTAATTTCCAAAATATTCTAGCCTACAAAGGTGTCGTCCTAAAGTTGTTCTTGTTCTTCTTCTTGTTTTTTTTGAACGCCACAAGAAGGAGAACAAGAAGGCGTAAAATATTCTCAATCACAGTTTAATGACAGATAGAGCAAACAAGATTATTTATTTTTCTATTATTTTACGAGGCAAATAAAGCTATTATTAACCAGTTGTGAAGACGGTAGACTGCTTCTATCCAGCCCATGATGTAGGCCTGTAACCTAGCTCACTACAGTGAGACACAGTGTTCCTCATCATGATGTAGTCCTATAACCTAGCTCACTATGGTGAGACACACTGTTCCTCATCATGATGTAGTCCTATAACCTAGCTCACTACGGTGAGACACACTGTTCCTCATCATGATGTAGTCCTATAACCTAGCTCACTACAGTGAGACACACTGTTCCTCATCATGATGTAGTCCTATAACCTAGCTCACTACAGTGAGACACACTGTTCCTCATCATGATGTAGTCCTATAACCTAGCTCACTATGGTGAGACACACTGTTCCTCATCATGATGTAGTCCTATAACCTAGCTCACTACGGTGAGACACACTGTTCCTCATCATGATGTAGTCCTATAACCTAGCTCACTACGGTGAGGCAGCCTGTTCCTCATCATGATGTAGGGCTGTAACCTAGCTCACTACGGTGAAGGCAGCCTGTTCCTCATCATGATGTAGGCCTGTAACCTAGCTCACTACGGTGAGGCAGCCTGTTCCCCATCATGATGTAGGCCTGTAACCTAGCTCACTACGGTGAGACAGACTGTTCCTCATCATGATGTAGTCCTATAACCTAGCTCACTACTTTGAGACACACTGTTCCTCATCATGATGTAGTCCTATAACCTAGCTCACTACGGTGAGGCAGCCTGTTCCTCATCATGATGTAGGCCTGTAACCTAGCTCACTACGGTGAAGGCAGCCTGTTCCTCATCATGATGTAGGCCTGTAACCTAGCTCACTACGGTGAGGCAGCCTGTTCCCCATCATGATGTAGGCCTGTAACCTAGCTCACTATGGTGAGACAGACTGGTCCTCATCATGCTGTTGTCCTATAACCTAGCTCACTACGATGAGACACACTGCTCCTCATCATGATGTAGTCCTATAACCTAGCTCACTACGGTGAGAAAGACTGGTACATCATGCTGTAGTCCTATAACCTAGCTCACTACGGTGAGACAGCCTGTTCCTCATCATGATGTAGTCCTATAACCTAGCTCACTACGGTGAGACAGACTGTTACTCTTCATGATGTAGTCCTATAACCTAGCTCACTACGGTGAGACAGACTGGTCCATCATGATGTAGTCCTGTAACCTAGCTCACTACGGTGAGACAGACTGTTACTCATCATGATGTAGGCCTATAACCTAGCTCACTATGGTGAGACAGACTGTTACTCATCATGATGTAGGCCTATAACCTAGCTCACTACGGTGCGATACACTGTTCCTCATCATGATGTAGTCCTATAACCTAGCTCACTACGGTGAGACAGACTGGTACATCATGATGTTGTCCTATAACCTAGCTCACTACAGTGAGACAGACTGTTCCATCATCAATGTAGTCCTATAACCTAGCTCACTACGGTGCGACAGACTGGTCCATCATGATGTAGTCCTATAACCTAGCTCACTACGGTGCGACAGACTGGTCCATCATGATGTAGGCCTATAACCTAGCTCACTACGGTGAGACAGACTGTTACTCATCATGATGTAGGCCTATAACCTAGCTCACTACGGTGAGACAGACTGTTACTCATCATGATGTAGGCCTATAACCTAGCTCACTACGGTGCGATACCCTGTTCCTCATCATGATGTAGTCCTATAACCTAGCTCACTATGGTGAGACACACTGTTCCTCATCATGATGTAGTCCTATAACCTAGCTCACTACGGTGCGACAGACTGGTCCATCATGATGTAGTCCTATAACCTAGCTCACTAAGGTGAGACAGACTGTTCCTCATCAGACAGTCATACGTGTGCCACACAGACACCGACACACACATACCTGTTCTGCTCCTCTACCAGAAATTATTATTTGAAAATATTTGCCATTGCTTTCCCTTGCCAGGCTTTAAAAAATATATTTGGTCATGATGCGTCCAGCTGCATTTGATTTGCGCTACAGCCCAACTGTCCTTTTAGATGAGTTTGTGGGGATGATCAATAAGGGCGATAGAATCGTATGTCACAATATGTGTTGGGTACATAATCACAATAGGACAAAGGCTGACACTGACCAACCCTACTAAAGTGTTGTTCCAGTGTGGTCTGTCTGACTCTCAGCAGGTATCTAAGGTGTTGTTCCCGTGTCCAGTGTGGTCTGTCTGACTCTCAGAAGGTATCTAAGGTGTTGTTCCCATGTCCAGTGTGGTCTGTCTGACTCTCAGCAGGTTTCTAAGGTGTTGTTCCCGTGTCCAGTGTGATCTGTCTGACTCTCAGCAGGTATCTAAGGTGTTGTTCCCATGTCCAGTGTGGTCTGTCTGACTCTCAGAAAGTATCTAAGGTGTTGTTCCCGTGTCCAGTGTGATCTGTCTGACTCTCAGCAGGTATCGTTCCCATGTCCAGTGTGGTCTGTCTGACTCTCAGAAAGTATCTAAGGTGTTGTTCCCATGTCCAGTGTGGTATGTCTGACTCTCAGAAGGTATCTAAGGTGTTGTTCCCATGTCCAGTGTGGTCTGTCTGACTCTCAGAAAGTATCTAAGGTGTTGTTCCCATGTCCAGTGTGGTCTGTCTGACTCTCAGCAGGTATCTAAGGTATTGTTCCCATGTCCAGTGTGGTCTGTCTGACTCTCAGCAGGTATCTAAGGTGTTGTTCCCGTGTCCAGTGTGGTCTGTCTGACTCTCAGAAGGTATCTAAGGTGTTGTTCCCATGTCCAGTGTGGTCTGTCTGACTCTCAGCAGGTATCTACGGTATTGTTTTTATTTATTTATTTTATTTTACCTTTATTTAACTAGGCGAGTCAGTTAAGAACAAATTCGTATTATCAATGACGGCCTAGGAACAGTGGGTTAACTGCCTGTTCAGGGGCAGAATGACAGATTTGTACCTTGTCAGCTCGGGGATTTGAACTTGCAACCTTCCGGTTACTAGTCCAACGCTCTAACCACTAGGCTACCCTGCCTAGTGGTTCCCGTGTCCAGTGTGGTCTGTCTGACTCTCAGCAGGTATCTAAGGTATTGTTCCCATGTCCAGTGTGTCTGTCTGACTCTCAGCGGGTATCTAAGGTGTTGTTCCCGTGTCCAGTGTGGTCTGTCTGACTCTCAGAAGGTATCTAAGGTGTTGTTCCATGTCCAGTGTGGTCTGTCTGACTCTCAGCAGGTATCTAAGGTGTTGTGGTTCCCATTCACAGAACAGCGCAAACTGGCCCTAACTAGAATAGAAAGAGGAGTTGGAGGCCCCGGTGCACAACTGAGCAAGAGGACAAGTACATTAGATTGTCTAGTTTGAGAAAACGACACACTCTAATGTACTTGTCCTCTTGCTCAGTTGTGCACCGGGGCCTCCCACTTCTTTTTCTATTCTGGTTAGAGCCAGTTTGCGCTGTTCTTTGAAGGGAGTAGTACACAGCGTTGTACGAGATCTTCAGGTACATGGCAATTTCTCTCATGGAATAGCCTTTGTTTCTCAGAACAAGAATAGACTGACGAGTTTCATAAGAAAGGTCTTTGTTTGTGTCCATTTTGAGCCTGTAATTGAACCCACAAATACTGATGCTCCAGATACTCAACTAGTCTAAAGAATGACAGTTTTATTGCTTCTTTAATCAGAACCCGCTAAAACAGTTTTTAGCTGTGCTAACATAATTGCAGAAGGGTTTTCTAATGATCAATTAACCTTTTAAAATGATCAACTTGGATTAGCTAACACAACGTGCCATTGGAACACAGGAGTGATGGTTGCTGATAATGGGCCTCTGTACTCCTATGTAGATATTCCATAACAAATCAGCCGTTTACAGCTACAATAGTAATTTACAACATTAGCAATGTCTACACTGTATTTCTGATCAATTTGATGTTATTTTAATGGACAAAAAATATGCTATTCTTTCAAAAACAAGGACATTTCTAAGTGACCCAAAACTACTGGCCAGTAGTGTATATACACACATGTACAAGAAAGTAAATTCAATTAATTATTATTAATTATCATTTGCAAATCAACTACAGGATGCAGTGCCGTTTTCATCATACATAGCATCTTAGCAGAACATAAACATCAGTCTTGTGAGGCCAAGGGGGTGTCACGCCCTAATCTGTTTCACCTGTCCTTGTGCTTGTCTCCACCCCCATCCAGGTGTCGCCCATATTCGCCATTATCCCCTGTGTATTTATACCTATGTTCTCTGTTTGTCCAGTTCGTCTTGTCTTTCAAGTCAACCAGTGTTTTTGTTCTCAGCTCCTGCTTTTCCCAGTTTCTCTTTTTATCGCCCTCCTGGTTTTGACCCTTGCCTGTCCTGACTCTGAGCCAGCCTGCCTGACCACTCTGCCTGCCTACCCGACCCTGTGTCTGCCTGCCGTCCTGTACCTTTGCCCCACAACTCTGGATTATCGTCCCCTACCTGCCTTGACCTGTCGTTTGTCTGCCCCGGTTGTTGTAATAAACGTTGTTACTTCAACACAGTCTGCACTTGGGTCTTACCTGAAACGTGATAGGTGGTGTTCAGTTCACACTGTAGAAAAATACATTTGCACCGTGAAAGAAAAAAACTCTAGTACCTCGAATTCACCCTGTTTCAAAACCTTTTATTCCTACCGTACACGACCCAGCCAACATTTTTAGATTCAAGACTGTATTCTAATGCATGTTTTTGTTCCAGGTTCAAGTGTGAGTTCTATGACTGTGACAACAAGAAGCTCCTGCTCAACCACCAGCTGTACCACACCAATGACCGGCCCTTTAAACGTGACTACTGTAAATACTCCACCTCTAAAGAGGACTTTCTGGTCTCTCACCTGGCCATCAAACACACAGGTGAGTCACCAATGATTTGGTGACAGTAGGGATAGTAGGTAGCCTAGAGGTTAGCGAGACGGAGCAAGCAGTCAAAAGGTTGCTGATTAAAAAACGCGGGCCTGGCGTACAAAGTGGGAACTGAACTGGCAACGAAATAGCTGCTGGTCTCTGATATCCTGTCATTGTGCCCTTGATTAGGGCACTCAACCCCTTAATTGCTCTCCATCCAATGGTGTTGCACTGAGACTGACCCTGTGCCTCTCAGTGGCTAATGTGTGTTTTCGTGTTTGAATATTTCTCCTGTGTGATGTGCCACTTCACGACGAAACACCGTAAGAACCTGCGGGTACGTGTGCTACGCACCCTGAGAGGCCCGTCAGACGGAGGAGGAGACCCTTCTTTACCCAGCAGCAGATAGAGGAACTCAAACAGCAACACAACACATCGGGCCTACATCAAACGTCTGGAGAGCCTGGTCCCAGACCTGTTAGGGTTGATTAGAGGCATAGCCTGGTCCCAGACCTGTTAGGGTTGATTAGAGGCATAGCCTGGTCCCAGACCTGTTAGGATTGATTAGAGGCATAGCCTGGTCCCAGACCTGTTAGGGTTGATTAGAGGCATAGCCTGGTCCCAGACCTGTTAGTGTTGATTAGAGGCATAGCCTGGTCCCAGATCTGTTAGGGTTGATTAGAGGCATAGCCTGGTCCCAGACCTGTTAGGGTTGATTAGAGGCATAGCCTGGTCCCAGATCTGTTAGGGTTGATTAGAGGCATAGCCTGGTCCCAGACCTGTTAGGGTTGATTAGAGGCATAGCCTGGTCCCAGACCTGTTAGGGTTGATTAGAGGCATAGCCTGGTCCCAGACCTGTTAGGGTTGATTAGAGGCATAGCCTGGTCCCAGACCTGTTAGGGTTGACTGGCCTATGACTCCTATGATCTGTGGCATGACAGATTTGTGGCATGACAATGACCATAGCAGTTGGAAAGACATCCCAAACTGATCTGGAAACAGGCTTGAAGAGCTATACAGCCATAAAGCTGCAGGCCTGTTTTTTCCCTGTGTTAGATTGCGATGGATCTGTCACGTTCTGACCTTAGACCTTCTTTATGTCTCTATTTTTGGTTTTGTCAGGGCGTGAGTTGGGGTGGGCATTCTAGTTTTTGTTCTATGTTTTGTATTTCTGTGTTTGGCCTGGTATGGTTCCCAATCAGAGACAGCTGTCTATCGTTGTTTCTGATTGAGAACCATACTTAGGTAGCCTGTTCCCACCTGGTGGTTTGTGGGTAGTTATTTTCTGTTTCGGTTGGTCTTTTGTTGCTTGTTTGAAAGTGTTCAGTTTTACCATTAAAATGATGAACACGTACCACCCTGCACCTTGGTCCTCACCTTCTTCCACCAACGGCCATTACAGGATCCTAATACACTACAAGCCATGCAGACAATGCAGAACGCCTCAGTCTCCCAAGCACCACCATCATCTACGACCAGGGTCAGTGATTCCTGCCATACAAAGGACAGACAGATATTACATGTATGAAAAAAATACATGCCTTTTTATGGCTCAAATTAAATGTGTTGTCTCAACAGAAATTTGTCCGTTGATCTCCACCAAACCCAATAAGAACATTTGCATATAATGTATATTATGTGTAAGGCATGATTGAAGCACGACTGAGCCTCTCTCTCTCTACATCTCCACAGCTGGAAACTCAGACCTGTCAGCCCAGAATGCTCTGGATCTGCTGTTGGGAAACTCACACAACAAAAAGTTGTGACCTTTTCACGTGTCTGAGACTGGCGAGACCCTGGTGCAGGAGGTACATGTATTATCATGATACATTTAAGCAGTGAGGCCCGAGGGGGTGCTGTATGTGGCCAATTTACCACGGCTAAGGGCTGTTCTTAGGCATGTCGCAAAGCTGAGTGCCTGGATACAGCCCTTAGCCGTGGTATATTGGCAATACCCCCCCCCCCCCCCCCCCCCCCCCCCCGAGGTGCCTTATTGTTATTATGAACTGGTTACTAACGTAATTAGAACATTAAAAATACATGTTTGGTCGTACCCGGGGTATACGGTCTGATATACCACAGCTGTCAGCCAATTAGCCTTCAGGGCTCGAACCACCCAGTTTATAATATTATATATTTGGTGTGGTGCAGATTCTTTTCTGTGTTTGATTTATCATGCAGGAGGGTTATGAGGCAGGGACCATTGAGAATGGAGAGATCACCCAGCTGGCCATCCAGGCCTACGAGGTAGCAGAAGGCTTCATTCAGTGTGTTGGAACAGGTGGACAAAGCTACATAGGAGATCGACAGCATTGGACCTGAATACAGGGTACAATCAATCACATCAGTCAGGTGCAACACCATGGTCTGACCAGGGTTGTGTTCAATAGGGCAATGGAAAACATAAACCTCTGCTCTCAGTGGACATGTTCAAGCAGCACTCAGCTGTTTTCACTATGTTCCTCTGTGTGTGTGTTAACGTTTTCACCACGTTTTTGCTGTCCCAAACACATTTTTATGATCGGGGTTAAATCCTGTGAACTCTCAAGTTCTACTGCCAATGAGCACTCAGCATGTAAGACAAAAATTATGATGACGAAGAGAAAAGCAGCAACAACAACAACTTTCTCTTATCCTCTTTCCTTTCCTCCTTGAGGAGAAGGTCTGAGGGGATGAAATGTTCTCCTCCAATGCATTTTCAGAACGAGGCTAGCAGAGAGGGCACAAGGTAGGCTAGGAGAGAGCACGAGGAGGCTAGGAGAGGGCACGAGGAGGCTAGGAGAGGGCACGAGGAGGCTAGGAGAGGGCACGAGGAGGCTAGGAGAGGGCAGGAGGAGGCTAGGAGAGGGCACGAGGAGGCTAGGAGAGGGCACAAGGAGGCTAGGAGAGGGCACGAGGAGGCTAGGAGAGGGCGGGAGGAGGCTAGGAGAGGGCGGGAGGAGGCTAGGAGAGGGCACGAGGAGGCTAGGAGAGGGCACGAGGAGGCTAGGAGAGGGCACGAGGAGGCAAGAGGAGGCTAGGAGAGGGCAGGAGGAGGCTAGGAGAGGGCAGGAGGAGGCTAGGAGAGGGCAAGAGGAGGCTAGGAGAGGGCAAGAGGAGGCTAGGAGAGGGCAGGAGGAGGCTAGGAGAGGGAAGGAGGAGGCTAGGAAAGGGCAGGAGGAGGCTAGGAGAGGGAAGGAGGAGGCTAGGAGAGGGCAGGAGGAGGCTAGGAGAGGGCAGGAGGAGGCTAGGAGAGGGCAGGAGGAGGCTAGGAGAGGGCAGGAGGAGGCTAGGCGAGGGAAGGAGGAGGCTAGGAAAGGGCAGGAGGAGGCTAGGAGAGGGCAGGAGGAGGCTAGGAGAGGGCAGGAGGAGGCTAGGAGAGGGCAGGAGGAGGCTAGGAGAGGGCAGGAGGAGGCTAGGAGAGGGCAGGAGGAGGCTAGGAGAGGGCAGGAGGAGGCTAGGAGAGGGCGGGAGGAGGCTAGGAGAGGGCGGGAGGAGGCTAGGAGAGGGCGGGAGGAGGCTAGGAGAGGGCGGGAGGAGGCTAGGAGAGGGCGGGAGGAGGCTAGGAGAGGGCACGAGGAGGCTAGGAGAGGGAGAGAGGAGGCAGGAGGAGGCTAGGAGAGGGCAGAAGAAGGCTAGGAGATGACGGATGAAGGAAGACTGGTGGAAATTCAACACCAGGGACACCTGAAGTCAATATTAAACGAATTACACTTTATTTTCAGTTAACTGGAGAGGTTCAATCCAAGCTGGATGAAAACTCTGCAAAGGGCTTTCCCTTTCAGTCCTTATATACTGCTACACAAACAAGTCATATAAGCATGATTCATTATTCATTCTTAACATTGGTTACTGCATGTGACTGACTGATACCTCACGAGGCTTCTTCTGTCAAAGCTAGGACCTTGAAACTGAGATACTCCTTTAGGTTCCCAGAGTAATGTTCTGGGCACACTGCCAAATGACTTGTCAGTGATATTAGCATTATTCTAAACATACGATCTAATACACACAGAGAAGATCTACATCAAAAGAATTTTGACAGTTACCACGTAGGCAGCGTTGACCTAGTAGTGACCCACAATTGCTTCCAAAGCATGTCGTCACATGGTTGTCCCATTCCTTTCTCAGACCCACATGGTCATACATGCCTTCCTGAGACCTCACAAGAACAGGAAGCGTCAGCTTTGCCTCCAAGAACAAGAAGGACCTGAGGAGGCACATGATGACACTTAAGTCCCATAATAAGTTGCATGGACTCACTCTGTGTGTAATAATAGTGTTTAAGATGATTTTTGAATGACTACCTCATCTCTGTACACCACACATTCAATTAGCTCTAAGGTCCCTCAGTCGAGCAGTTCATTTTAAACAGAGATTCAACCACAAAGACCAGGGAGGTTTTACAGTGGCTCGCAAAGAAGGGCACCTATTGGTAAAATAGCAGACATTGAATATCCCTTTGAGTATGGTGAAGTTATTAATTGCACTTTGGATAGTTTATCAATACACCCAGTCACTACAAAGATACAGGCATTCTTCCTAACTCAGTTGCGGGAGTGGAAGGAAGGCCACTGGTGACTTTAAAACAGTTACTGAGTTTAATGGCTGTGACAGGAGAGAACTGAGGATGGATCAACAACACTGCAGCACTCCACCAATCAATAATTTATGGTAGAGTGGCCAGACGGAAGACACTCCTCAGTAAAAGGCACATGACAGTCCTCTTTGAGTTTGCCAAAAGGCATCTAAAGGACTCTCAGACCATGAGAAACAATATTCTCTGGTCTGATGAAACCAAGAATGAACTTTTTGGCCTGAATGCCAAGCCTGTCTGGAGGAAACCTGGCTCCATCCACACGGTGAAGCATGGTGGTGGCAGCATCATGCTGTGGGGATGTTTTTCAGCGGCAGGAACTGGGAAACTAGTCAGTATCCTATAAGAGATGGCTATCTATTACTCTGGGCCACCCCTCATAGCCTGGTTCCTCTCTAAGTTTCTTCCTAGGTTTTGGACTTTCTAGGGAGTTTTTCCTAGCCACCGTGCTGCAACACCTGCATTGCTTGCTGTTCCACCGTGCTGCAACACCTGCATTGCTTGCTGTTTGGGGTTTTAGGCTGGGTTTCTGTACAACACTTTGAGATATCAGTTGATCTAAGAAGGGCTGTATAAATACATTTGATTTGATTTGATGTTGGCCTGTCTGCCCCCACCATGTTCAGGTCTATGACTCTGGGCCTACCTGCCTGCACCATGATATGACTCTGGGCCTACCTGCCTCCAGCATGTTCAGGTCTATGACTCTGGGCCTACCTGCCTACAGCATGTTCAGGTCTATGACTCTAGGCCTACCTGCCTGCACCATGTTCAGGTCTATGACTCTGGGCCTACCTGCCTCCAGCATGTTCAGGTCTATGACTCTGGGCCTACCTGCCTACCTGCCTCCACCATGTTCAGTATGACTCTCAGCCTACCTGCCTGCACCATGATCAGGTCTATGACTCTGGGCCTACCTGCCTGCACCATGTTCAGGTCTATGACTCTGGGCCTACCTGCCTGCACCATGATCAGGTCTATGACTCTGGGCCTACCTGCCTCCAGCATGTTCAGGTCTATAACTCTGGGCCTACCTGCCTGCACCATAATCAGGTCAATATTCTATAGTATTCTATTCTGTTCCTATCTTTTTTCTTACATTAAGAGGTTCCACAAGAGGATAGTTTCACTTCAGGGAGAAAGAGCTGTTGACAACCAAACACAGTTTATTTGCAAGGCAACATTTTTATTTTATTCATTGGCAGCTGTGTACTTTGACAAAATTTCCCCAACCAAGTGATATAATCACCTATATAACATAACTGGAAGATTTATTCCTAGATTAAATGGAAGATCTGTGCTATAGCACAATTTAAATTTAAAGGCAATGTTCCCGCTGTTTGCAGAGACTGCATTCACCGTAAATGCTGCGTCTGTCGGCTCAATCAGAAATTACTTTAACATTTCAATCCCACTGTACTTTCACGATACAGATGAAATCTAGCCATTAAGAATCTTTTAGGATCTCTGTAGATCTAGTGGATCTCTCGGTGGATATCTTACGCGGCCTGGGCCAGACCGACATAGTTGTTCTGCCTGTCAAAGATGGCGTAGTACTGCCTGATGAAGACATCTCCAAGGATCCAGAGCTGCTGAGTTCCACCGTTACCAAAACCAGTCATGCAGCCGTTGGAGTTCTACAGAGAGAGAGAGAAATAGAGAGATAGAGAGAGAGAAAGACAGAGATAGAGAGAGAGAAAGACAGAGATAGAGAGAGAGAGAAAGACAGATGGAGAGAGAGAGAAAGTCAGGCATATGTGGCCCTTTGCTCCTAGGATCTAAAAGAAAGGTAAAGTCTCAGATGTACAGGTGCTCTGAAGAAGGAGCTTGCATCAGCATTAAAGATCAGATAGGTCAGATAAGTTGTATGTAACAACATGTGTTTCAGTAGACTACCTGGGAGGTGTAGGCGGAGGCAGAGATGGTGAAGGCGTTTCCGTTGAGGGTGAAGGTCACCTCGGGCATGTTGGGGATGTTGTTGCAGTTCACGGAGGCCTAGGAGAGGAACAATATCATCATGGCATAGATTATTCTGTGGTTAATCAGAGGGGAAAAAACAACAACAAGAGAAAAGGTTTATACCCTTTTCACACTACAATGCCGTCCCAACCACAATATGCTGTTTCAGACATTTGCTCTTCCCACTTATTCTTTTTAGCACGGTCTTTCCAACAACTAACACGGCCGGGCAGCTTGGTTTGGCTCGGCTTGGTTCTGCTCAGTAGTGTGAAAAGCCTTATAGTTGGACATCTCTGTACCTGTGTGTGTGTGTGTGTGTGTGTGTGTGTGTGTGTGTGTGTGTGTGTGTGTGTGTGTGTGTGTGTGTGTGTGTGTGTGAGTGACTCACGTCTCCATACTGGTCAGTGGTGGCTCCGACCCAGCTGTTCATGTTGCTGATGTCAGTGGTTGGCCCAACGATCAGGGAGGTGCCGGTATCTATGATAGCCTGACACCCACCACTGCAAGCCACTGTGTTACCGTTGATGGTAACGCTGGAAAGACAAATACTAGTTGAGTTTAACTGTTCTTCCTCTCTTTGGTTGTATGCATATTTATTGCTGTTGGGTTTTCGTCGTTAGCAAATAAACTTCAACTTGCTAAGTGCACAGCAAGATTAAGTCATAGGCTCCAGACTTGAAGTAATTATGTTCATTTGATGTACTGCTCCAATGAATTGTGGGTGATTGCATGAAAGGATGATACATGAATATTGGTATGGATATGGACCAGGATATAGGCTCTGTGTGGACTAATGTACCTACCTGTCCATGTTGATCTGCCAGTAGGTCTCAGAGGACAGGGGGATCCAGGTGATCTGTCCGGTGTAGTAGTTAGACTCAATGTTTCCGAAAGACACCACACTACCCTCTGCTGAGTTTCTATTGGAGGAGGAGAAAGGTCAACAAGGTTGTTCTTACATTCTTATATATTAATATCACAACTAAGAGAAAAGGCCACCTCCCATCCAGGTATATTTGTACAGTGCAGTTACTATGTTACCCGCTCAGGTAGACAGAGAAGAGGTTCTGGGAAACGAGGCCCTGACTCATCATGTTGTCAAAGACTGGTGTGGCCCCAGAGGCCGCCAGGTTGGGGAAAGCCAGGCCCAGGATACCGTCGGCAACCATGTTGGCCATGAAGGGAGCCTCGGTCTGACTGGCACCAAAGATCTGCTGAGTCACAGAGATACCTCCCACCTGGAAAAACAGAACAGCAGGCATCAGTCACAGGGCACCATAGAAATAGAACTACTTGAACAGGTTTTCCCATTCAATTGATTGGTGATGTGTGGACCGGCGGCCATATTGAGTGTACCTAAAACAGTAATTATAAATATTTGCTGACTCTACTGGGAGTCAGTTACTAATATACCTGTGTATTTTTTTTTAGCATGTGATGTTATAAAATGGGACTGCTAGGGGATGGAAGGTGCTGAGTGGAAGATTATTTGGGGGTTGTATTGTATGTAATGTACAGTATGTAATTGTATGTATTATAATAATGTGTCGCTAGCTACATTTCCATACCGAAACAGTGTCGTATGCCAGCTGCCCAGTCATGCTGCCAGTTCCGTACTGAATAGAAACGGGCTTGTTGGCCCACGTGAAGGTGCTGGACTGAGAAGGGTTGAACTCGGCATGGTTCTCTATTCAAAACATGAGCGTGTTCATTAAGTACATACCGTGCCATTGCAAAAATGTAACATTCATTTATTCATTGGTATTGAGCTACTCTCTACAATCCACGCTCTAAATGAGACAATATGAAAATACATTCATCCTATTCTATGTTTTTATTGTGTTGAGAGTTTCCCGTTATGCTGTAAACCTTAAAGGTGCTCACCTCATCCTCTCATCTCAACCCACAACAAAGTCTCTTATTCTCTGGCTAGGTACTCAATATGAAACTGTTTTTTTTGCAACTCTGTCAGAGACTACTCAGAAACAATTGGAAATATAGCTATTCTCCAACTCCACCAGTATCCTTCATACCCCTACGGTATACTCACGGCAGGCCTGGCTGGAGCAGTAGACAGAGGGAACCCACAGGTTGGAGGAGCCCGTGTCAAATATGACGTTGAAGGACTGGGGAGGGGTTCCGATGGAAATCACACCGTAGTAGGACAACTGCAAGGAGGCGGGGAAACAGACATGGGGGGCGGCAGGGTAGCCTAGTGGTTAGAGCGTTGGACTAGTAACCGAAAGGTTGCAAGTTCAAATCCCTGAGCTGACAAGGTACAAAATCTGTCGTTCTGCCCCTGAACAGGCAGTTAACCCACTAGGCCGTCATTGAAAATAAGAATTTGTTCTTAACTGACTTGCCTAGTTGAATAATAATAAATAAAAATGGGTCACACAGGTGAACATTTCACAGTACTATGAGGAAACAGGCATTTGTCTAACTATGTAGCTAGTTACATGTCAAGAAGCATGGCTATATGCTCTAAGCTCGTAATTCATTTGATCAGGCCAGTGTACATTTAATTTAAGCAAGACATGAACACAAACAGTAGAGCCAATGGGTTCAAACTATGCAGTCACAATATCCAACATGTAATGACATTTTTGAAACAATAGACTAGCCTGGTCCCAGGTCTGTTTGCGTTGCATTAGGAAAGTATTCAGACCCCTTGACTTTTTCCACATTTTGTTAAGTTAGTCTTATTCTAAAATGGATCAAATAGTTTTTTGTCCCTCGTCAATCTACACACAATACCCCATAATGATAAAAAATATATAATCCATTTAGAATAAGGCTGTAACGTCACAAAATGTAGAAAAAGTCAAGGGGTCTGAATACTTTGAATACTGTAGAAAACTCCCATGTTCATTGGCAATATAGAAAAAAACAGATCTGGGATCAGTCACCAGGCTAATGCAGTATATCACCATATTGCTTCTGTCTGTGCCTTACATCAGCATCGTTGGTCATAGCCTCATCACCGGTCTGGTAGAACTTGGCCATAGGGTTGTAGGGGAACTTCAGCCTGGTCTCCTCCCATATACCCTTCTCCATTAGGGTCTCTCTGGCAGTCTTCCCCTTGATCAGAGAGATTCTGAAAACACACAATCGCAATCACCATTAGTCGCCAATTACATGTACCAGGAATTTGACCTGGTGAAATGGTGCTGACAACAATAAGCAGAATATGAAGGAAAAAAAGACAGAAAAATGAAGAAAAGACCATGACTGACTTGGTATTACACTCGGAGAGGGCCACTAGGGCACACAGGAGGACAGCCCACTTCATCATGGTTGCTTCTGGTTCTTCTTGGACACAGTGAGTGAAGTTAGAGTAGGAGAACCCATGCCTTATATACAGTCATCCTGGACCCAATCCACAGCCAATCGACCATGTCATGCCCTCCTTCAGCATACAATGTCAAGCAATCTGTGTGTCCCAAAATGGCATGCTATCCCCAATATAGTGCACTACTTTTGAATAAGGCCCATATACCTCTTGTCAAAAGTAGTGCACTGTATAGGGGATAAAGTGCCATTTGAAACACAGACGATAACACAACTTCAGATAAGAAAAGTGCGATGTGGTTAGAAATACAAAATGCCCATGAAGCAAAAGTAGATATACTTTGGAACAGTGTTAATTGAACAGTCTGTCATTATCTAATCTTTGGAAACAAAATCTAGCTGGATGCTAGTCTGTGCCACTGCGGCGTCAGTTCAGATAAACCCAGGGTATGGCAAAGTAGGGTAAGGACACATTATTGGGAAGTTGAAGCTCATGTACTGCATTTCTACACAATTTAAAAACTCTAAAATGCTATTTGGAGAACAGCAAAAAACAACAGCAAAAAAAGTTCTCAGCCATTAATGACCAATATCAGGTTTAAAGGTCTATGGAACGGCATATTCAAAACATTAGGAACACCTACCTAATAAATAGATGCATAATACAGGCTATCAAGTCACAACATGGCTGACTTCAAATGTGGACATCCATATGCGGAGTGTGAGTTTCAAAGTTGGTAGAAGCAATTTAACCATAACATTACATCTTTATAGTAAAGGATTACATGCATTTATCATCGCATTTTCAGACTTATTTCAAATAGGCTACCGCTCCTAATGTGATAAGTAAGATTGCATAGTCATAATTTAGGCTAGTAATATAACTCGATCTCTGTTAGAGAAAACAAAGCATCTCTGAGCGCGTACTGACAGAGTAGGCATAATCAGAGACGTTTCTTCTCCTTTCTTTGTACGGGAAAAAAATGTGGCTCTTTATAAACACGTGTGTGCTTAGTGAAGTTCAAATGAGGGAAAATGTCTTCCTCAGTTGGGTTTGATCCCCCTCTAGGGACAGTGTTTTCTTCCCAGGCGTAATGCAAAGCATTATCGCTGGGATATGAGGTTACACCAGGGCCTGATGTTAAAAGTGGGGTTTTATTTAAGTACGAAGTGTTAGAAATGTATTCCTGTGTTCACCCTGTCCACATGCTCCATTCATACCTGGGCCAAGTTGTGCCAAGAGACCACTTTTTTTTGGACAAGCTATGTTTTCAAAAAGGGTATGTTTACATGAATTCTGATTATTCCCATGGATACACAACATCCTGAAATATATGTAGATATCTTTGTTAGCTAGAATAATTAACGGTTAGAGCATTGGCCAATAACATAAAAGCCGACAAGGAGAAAAATCTGCTGTTAACCCTAATTTGCTCCAGGCGCACCTTACTACTATGAGTGACCCTCTAAAACAACATACAGTGCCTTGCGAAAGTATTCGGCCCCCTTGAACTTTGCGACCTTTTGCCATATTTCAGGCTTCAAACATAAAGATATAAAACTGCATTGTTTTGTGAAGAATCAACAACAAGTGGGACACAATCATGAAGTGGAACGACATTTATTGGATATTTCAAACTTTTTTAACAAATCAAAAACTGAAAAATTGGCCGTGCAAAATTATTCAGCCCCCTTAAGTTAATACTTTGTAGCGCCACCTTTTGCTGCGATTACAGCTGTAAGTCGCTTGGGGTATGTCTCTATCAGTTTTGCACATCGAGAGACTGAAATTTTTTCCCATTCCTCCTTGCAAAACAGCTCGAGCTCAGTGAGGTTGGATGGAGAGCATTTGTGAACAGCAGTTTTCAGTTCTTTCCACAGATTTTCGATTGGATTCAGGTCTGGACTTTGACTTGGCCATTCTAACACCTGGATATGTTTATTTTTGAACCATTCCATTGTAGATGTTGCTTTATGTTTTGGATCATTGTCTTGTTGGAAGACAAATCTCCGTCCCAGTCTCAGGTCTTTTGCAGACTCCATCAGGTTTTCTTCCAGAATGGTCCTGTATTTGGCTCCATCCATCTTCCCATCAATTTTAACCATCTTCCCTGTCCCTGCTGAAGAAAAGCAGGCCCAAACCATGATGCTGCCACCACCATGTTTGACAGTGGGGATGGTGTGTTCAGCTGTGTTGCTTTTACGCCAAACATAACGTTTTGCATTGTTGCCAAAAAGTTCAATTTTGGTTTCATCTGACCAGAGCACCTTCTTCCACATGTTTGGTGTGTCTCCCAGGTGGCTTGTGGCAAACTTTAAACAACACTTTTTATGGATATCTTTAAGAAATGGCTTTCTTCTTGCCACTCTTCCATAAAGGCCAGATTTGTGCAATATACGACTGATTGTTGTCCTATGGACAGAGTCTCCCACCTCAGCTGTAGATCTCTGCAGTTCATCCAGAGTGATCATGGGCCTCTTGGCTGCATCTCTGATCAGTCTTCTCCTTGTATGAGCTGAAAGTTTAGAGGGACGGCCAGGTCTTGGTAGATTTGCAGTGGTCTGATACTCCTTCCATTTCAATATTATCGCTTGCACAGTGCTCCTTGGGATGTTTAAAGCTTGGGAAATCTTTTTGTATCCAAATCCGGCTTTAAACTTCTTCACAACAGTATCTCGGACCTGCCTGGTGTGTTCCTTGTTCTTCATGATGCTCTCTGTGCTTTTAACGAACCTCTGAGACTATCACAGTGCAGGTGCATTTATACGGAGACTTGATTACACACAGGTGGATTGTATTTATCATCATTAGTCATTTAGGTCAACATTGGATCATTCAGAGATCCTCACTGAACTTCTGGAGAGAGTTTGCTGCACTGAAAGTAAAGGGGCTGAATAATTTTGCACGCCCAATTTTTCAGTTTTTGATTTGTTAAAAAAGTTTGAAATATCCAATAAATGTCGTTCCACTTCATGATTGTGTCGCACTTGTTGTTGATTCTTCACAAAAAAATACAGTTTTATATCTTTATGTTTGAAGCCTGAAATGTGGCAAAAGGTCGCAAAGTTCAAGGGGGCCGAATACTTTCGCAAGGCACTGTATTTCACTGCACCTATCTGGAACTAAGTAATGCTGAATGTAAAAAAAAAATGGCTCAACATACCCCACTCTCCCCTAGTACTCAATGAATGGCATTGCATTATCCTTTGCTGTACCTTTTCACAATCTTATCAAAATGTCCCATGTTTCCATTTGGAAAGTAGAGTAGCGTGCCGTTGCCAAAGTTATTTGATATCAGCATTCATCCACAACACAGCAACATATGAAGAAAAAGGTTAAATACAAATCCAACACAAGTTTATCTACATTATTAATGAACAAATGGTGTGTAATCAGGCGCTGTTTATCAGTACATTAAACGGAATGACTGAAGGTGTAGGTCTTTTAACCAGTTATTAACCAGTTATTTTTCTAACATAAAGATGACCTGCAGGACACAATTCAGGACACAATTCAGGACACAATTCAAACTCTTGAAAGGAGATCTACTGCTTCGGTTTGGCACCTTCCACAATACAGATAAACCTTAGTATAACTGGGAGTATCTTTTACCTGAATGAGAAAACATCAGTAGATATATTATTTCTGAATGATAGAGTTTACAGCGCTATGTAATGAAATCATTCTGAAGTATATTGGTACACTGTATAGCACAATCTGTCACAATGTCCTCTTGAATGTTGCACACAGCTGACAGGTTTTGAGTTTCATGATTGAGTGTCTTCTTCCTTACTGCAGGAGACAGATAGGGTTTGAGTTGCATTATTTGAGTGCCAATATCTGTCTCTCCGCTATTGTTGATGATGATGATGATGTTGTTGATGATGATGATGATGATGATAATGTTGATGGTGATGTTGATGGTGATGATGATGATGATAATGTTGATGGTGATGTTGATGGTGATGATGTTGATGATGATGATGTTGATAATGTTGATGATGATGATGATAATGTTGCTGGTGATGTTGATGGTGATGATGATGATGATAATGTTGCTGGTGATGTTGATGGTGATGATGATGATGATAATGTTGATGGTGATGTTGATGGTGATGATGATGATGAAGTTGATGTTGATGATGATGTTCTTGTTGATGATGATAATGTTGATGGTGATGTTGATGAACGTATAAGGAACAGTACAAGGCTCACTAAGATGGTTTCTAACTGACTGATTAATAAACATCAGAAGGCAGCTATGAACTATTTTCTCAGTCAGTCATGACTTGTTTTTACAATCAGATTGTTCACAATTGTGTTTCTATACCCACAACATACAGTACCAGTCAAAAGTTTGGACACACCTACTCATTCCAGGGTTTTTCTATATTTTAACAATTTTCTACATTGTAGAATTTTAATAAAGACATCAAAACTATGAAATAACACATATGGAATCAGTGTTAAACAAATGAAAAAATATGTTATATTTGAGTTTCCTCTTAGCCACACTTTGCCTTGAAGACAGCTTTGCACACTCTTGGCATTCTCCCAACCAGCTTCATGATCAAGACAAAGGAGGTGATTGCGGACTACAGGAAAAAGAGGTGCTGTGCTGCTACCATGTTGTGTTGCTACCATGTTGTTGTTATGTTGTGTTGCTACCATGCTGTGTTGTCATGTGTTCCTGCCATGCTTTGTTGTTGTCTTGTGTCTCTCTTTATGTCATGTTGTGTTGTCTCGCTTGTTGTGATGTGTGTTTTGTCCTATATTTATATTGAATTTATTTAAAAAACAAATATCCTAGGCCCCGGTCCCCGCAGGAGGCTTTTTGCCTTTTGGTAGGCCGTCATTTTCAATTTTTGCCTAGAATGACATAGATTTAATTAACTGCCTGTAGCAAGGATATGCATATTCTTGGTACCATTTGAAAGGAAACACTTTGAAGTTTGTGGAAATGCAGTAGGAATGAATATATCTGGTAAAAGATATTACATTGAAAAAAACTGTTTTCTTTGTATTTTTGTGTACCATCATCTTTGAAATGAAAGAGAAAGGCCATAATATATTATTCAGCCCAGGTGCAATTTAGATTTTGGCCACTACATAGCAGCAGTGTATGAGCAAAGTTTTAGACTGATCCAATGAACCATTGCATTTTTGTTCAGAACAATTGGGGCGGCAGGTAGCCTAGTGGTTAGAGCGTTGGACTAGTACTCGAATGGTTGCAAGATCAAATCCCCCAACTGACAAGGTAAAAATCTGTCGTTCCTAGGCCGTCATTGAAAATAAGAATTTGTTCTTAACTGACTTGCCTAGTAAAATAAATAGATAAAAATACTGCCTCATTTGTTTATTAATAACTTTTCATGATAAAAACTGTGCACCCTCCTCAAACAATAGAATGGTGATATTTCACTGTAATAGCTACTGTAAATTGGAATGCATTTAAATTAACAGATGTGCCTTGTTAAAAGCTAATATGTGGAATTTCTTTCCTTCTTATTAATGCATTTGAGCCAATGTCATGAGAATTTTTATCCCAATGGTTGAACTCAACTATCACTCTAGCTTTCACCAATTCCCAGAAGTTTGTAAGACCCTGGTTAATGAAGAATTAGACAAAGCCCCCAGTCTGCAATAGGTTAGTTCTTTATTCAGAGTACTCTGAAGTCAAAAATGCAAAAACAGTCATTTTATAACTCCCACCCCCACCCACACACACACACACACACACACACACACACACACACACACACACACACACACACACACACACACACACACACAGTTTATCACTTTTCTATCAGCCTGGCAGTTTCTTGCCATTCCTCTCCTCCCTAGATTAGAGGGACCTTGGAAGGGTTGTCTCAACTCACACATTACTACATAGTAACACAATGGTCTAGTCACACACATGACTCTAACACATTTCATACAATTATATGATTTCAGGGTGGAATTCTTTAGTCATTACTTTAAACATATAAATTCCTTTATCAGCCAATCAGTTGTGTTGTGTCAAGTTAGGGGGGTATACAGAAGATAGCCCTATTTGGTAAAAGACCAAGTCCATATTATGACAATAACAGCTCAAATAAGCAAAGAGAAATGACAGTCATCATTACTTTAAGACATGAAGGTCAGTCAATTCGTAACATCTCAACAGCTTCATCAATTGTTCAGAGGAGACTGCGTGAATCAGTCGAATTGCTGCAAAGAAACCACTACTAAAGGACACCAATAATAAGAAGAGACTTGCTTGGGCCAAGAAGCACGAGCAATGGACATTAGACTGGTGGAAATCTGCCCTTTGGTCTTCTGAGTCCAAATTTGCGATTTTTGGTTCCAACCGCGGTGTCATTGTGAGACGCAGAGTAGGTGAACGGATGTGTGGTTTCCACCATGAGGAGGTGTGATGGTGTGGGATTGCTTTGCTGGTAACGCTGTCTGTGATTTATTTAGAATTCAAGGCACATTTAACAAGCATGGCTACCACAGCATTCTGCAGAAATACGCCATCCTGTCTGGTTTGCGGTTAGTGGGACAATCATTTGTTTTTCAACAGGACAATGACCCAAAACACACCTCCAGGCTGTGTAAGGGCTATTCGACCAAGGAGAGTGATGGAGTGCTGCATCAGATGACATGGATCCCACAATCACCCGACCTCAACCCGATTGAAATGGTGTGGGATGAGTTGGACCGCAGAGTGAAGGAAAAGAAGCAAACAAGTGCTCAGCATATGTCGGAACTCCTTCAAGACTGTTGTAAAAACATTCCTCATGAAGCTGGTTGAGAGAATGCCAAGAGTATGCAAAGCTGTCATCAAGGCAAAAGGTGGCTACTTTGAAGAATCTAAAAAATTGTAAAGATAAAGAAAAATCCTTAAATGAGTAGGTGTGTCCAAACTTTTGACTGGTACTGTATGTTGAATACAACTTTTGTTGTGGCCTCATATGACATTGATTTTAACATAGTTTAGTCATAGGAAAGGCAAGGGCATCAGGAGAATTTAGAAAAGGCTGATTACAGCCCCGTGATACTCAAGTAAAACAAAGAGGTATGGATTTGTACTGAACGGGAATAAACTCTGCAAAAAAAGAAATGTCCCGTTTTCAGGACCCTGTCTTTCAAAGATAATTCGTAAAAATCCAAATAACTTCACAGATCTTCATTGTAAAGGGTTTAAACACTGTTTCCCATGCTTGTACAATGAACCATAAACAATTAATGAACATGCACCTGTGGAACGGTCATTGAGACACTAACAGCTTACAGACGGTAGGCAATTAGGGTTTCATAACTGTGACCCTAATTGCCTACCTTCTGTAAGCTGTTAGTGTCACAGTTATGAAATCTTCAGAACACTAAAGAGGCCTTTCTACTGACTCTGAATAACATCAAAAGAAAAATGCCCAGGATCCCTGCTCATCTGCGTGAACGTGTCTTAGGCATGCTGCAAGGAGGCATGAGGACTGCAGATAGGCCAGGGCAATCAATTTGCAATGTCTGCACTGTGAGACGCCTAAGACAGCACTACAGAGAGACAGGATGGACTGATCGCCCTTGCAGTGGCAGACCACATGTAACAACACCTGCACAGGATCGGTACATCCGAATATCACACCTGCGGGACAGGTACACGGCGTCAACAACAACTGCCCGAGTTACACCAGGAACGCAAAATCCCTCCATCAGTGCTCAGACTGTCCGCAATAGGCTGAGAGAGGCTAGATTGGGGGCGTGTAGGGCTGTTGCAAGGCAGATTTGTCAGTGTTCTGCCATGGCCAGCAAAGAGCCCGGATCTCAATCCCATTGAGCACGTCTGGGATCTGTTGGATCAGAGGGTGAGGGTTAAGGCCATTCCCCTCAGAAATGTCTGGGAACTTGCGGGTGCCTTGGTGGAAGAGTGGGGCAACATCTCACAGCAGGAACGGGAAAATCTGGTGCAGTCCATGAGGAGGAGATGCACTGTAGTACTTAATGCAGCTGGTGGCCACACCAGCTACTGACTGTTACATTTGATTTTGAACCCCCCTTTGTTTAGGGACACGTTATTCCATTTCTGTTAGTCACATGTCTGTGACTTGTTCAGTTTATGTCTCAGTTGTTGAATCTTGTTTAAGTTCATACAAATATTTACACGTTTTTTTTTTTGCGGAAAATAAACGCAGTTGGCAGTGAGAGGACATTTCTTTTTTTTGCTGAGTTTATAATCACAACATGTAATGTCTTGGTCCCATGTTTCATGAGCTGAAATCAAAGATCCTTTAAAGTCAAGATAATTCATCCACTTGACAAGAAGCTGTTTTAACAGCATAATAATG
Source organism: Oncorhynchus mykiss (assembly GCF_057628025.1). Classification (NCBI taxonomy): domain Eukaryota; kingdom Metazoa; phylum Chordata; class Actinopteri; order Salmoniformes; family Salmonidae; genus Oncorhynchus; species Oncorhynchus mykiss. The sequence goes on along the minus strand of NC_143042.1, from coordinate 49,282,950 downwards.
ACACAGGTGCACCTTGTGTTGTGGGCAACAAAAGGCCAATCGAGGAGCTGGAGCTGAGGAGTATTTCTGTCTGTATTTCTGTCTGTAATCAAACCCTTTTGTGGGTGAAAAAAAGTTCTGATTGGCTGGGCCTATGCCCTCTCAGGCCCCCTCATGGCTGAGCCCCTGCCCTTATATGAACTGCAACTCAGCTAAATCTTTAAACTGTTGCATGTTGCTTTTATATTTTTTTGTTCAGTATAATATTAGACATCAAATGTTGAATTGTAGACAACAAACGAGTTAACATTTTGCTTCCAGCAGCCTGTGGGCCATCAAAGTTTTATCGGGTAAAATGACAGAAAATGACAGAAAATGAAAACACTGTTTGTAAATGTTCGTTATTAAAGGTGCAATGTGTAACTTTGTGCTCATAACTTTTTGCACAAACAATCAAAGTGATCCAAGCTCCATATGAACTAAGCAGTGTCTTACCCTGGTTAAGACCCTACCTCCTCCACAGTCTGAGACACTCAAAGCAGAAATGAAACTACAGGTTGCACTTTTAGCAATATCTTTCAAATAGCACCATCTGTTGTCTACAATTCTGTAGTAGCCCTTTATTTCACCAGGAAAGTCAGTTTAGAACAAATTCTTCTTTACAATGACGGCCAACCCCCGGCCAAACCCGAACGACAATGGGCCAATTGTGCACTGCCCTATGGGACTCCCAATCACGGCCGGTGGTGATCAAGGCTTGAATCGAACATGGGTCTGTAGTGACACCTCTAGCACTGAGATACAGTGGCTTAGACTGCTGCACCACTCGGGAGCCCAGAGCAGCTTTATATCTGTTTGGGTCAACTGAATTAAAAACAGAGAACGCATTTATTTTATTTTATATTTGTGTGATGTTTGATTACCCATACTCCTCTCCTCTGACATTCAGACAGTATGTCTGTAGTGCAAGTGTGGCCATATCCGGTCTTGGAGCGCCCCAGTGTGTCCAACAGGTTTAATACACACTACTCATGCTTGGCTGGAACGAGTACCTAGTACGACACACAGTTGCAGGATCATCATTGAAACATTAGGGGGTGTCAGGTTTAGATAAACACTACTATAGACCTCTGACTCACTTCACTTTAGTGGGTGTATGAGTTGATCCGCCCATTAAACACCACACACATCTTCAGACACAACTACTTACCATCTGTCTCTCAGGAGAAGATCACTCACTATAAGGATCCAGACAAGCAACAGTTATCCATGAAGCTGTAGTCAGAGAGACTGTGGATGATGGGTTGTCTCATGGTCACCGGGGTTCTACTTGTGATTCTACTGTTCCATCCTCCAGCAGCTCAGAGTAAGTTCACCATGTAGGTTTACCATCTATGTTTAGTAGGTTTACCATCTATGTTTAGTAGGTTTACCATCTATGTTTAGTAGGTTTACCATCTATGTTTAGTAGGTTTACCATCTATGTTTAGTAGGTTTACCATCTATGTTTAGTAAGTTTACCATCTATGTTTAGTAAGTTTACTATGTTTATAGAAATATGTCAGCTGTTTCGGAGCTGAGTAAATGTTACAATTCATTAGATAAAAACGTTGATATACTGCTTTGTTTTTTGATTGTGTTGTTAATATCAACTTCATTCATCACATTGCTAACGACGTTAAATGATACTATAGTGTGTCGTTGAATTTATGCAATAATACTTCACATTTTTCTGTTATACTGACTTTGTTGAGGACACATGCTTTAAATATATTCTCTCATTCATCTGCATATGAATATGTTGTGTGTATTTGCTGTGCTGTTGGTACGTGATGTTATTGTCACACTGCCCTTACCACAGTGGAGAGCCCAGATACAGATGTGGAGGCCGTGAGATTCGAAGAGTTTTGTCTGAAAATCTCTGATGATTCGCACTGTACAACCGCTGAACCAGAGCCCAGACAAACGGTTACCAACAAGGAGGCAGCTGAGAGCACACAACTGGCAATGTCTTCGCCGTCGGATGACAAGGAAGGTGGGTCACTCGAGCTTTGAAACGTATAACAAGATATCTTCATCCTTAGAGCACAAGACCTCATACCAAAAGTATAGATTAGAGGTTATACACATTCAATCCATCATATCCTACTTTTAATAATAGATTTGAGTCATGTATCTTGCAAACTCAACTCTTCCCTCAGAGTCAGAAATGCCTGTCAATTCCTCATCACTTGCAGCTGAGGTCATGGGTAATCTATTTTAGACTATAGGCCTATGTTAATCAGTTCATCGTGCTGAATTGTGATACAGTTGTGAGTCAACAATATCAATAACTGATGTACTTATTCAAGGCGTCCCACCAGACAGTGGTGAACTGGGGCCGGTAGAGGGGGAAGGGTGTCGCTGCAAGACAAGGTCACTCCCTAGCTTTAAGACATCACAAGTCATCTTCATCCATAAATCACAAGCTAATACAGGTTAGAGAAGTCCATCACATCCTACTTTAATATATTTTACCAGATATAAACTCCACTCTTCAAATGGCTGTCAATTCTTCATCACTTGTGGCAAACTTCATGGGTAAGCTACATATTTCATTCTAAAGGCCTATTTTAATCAGTTCAACAAGCTGAATGTTTTTATTCTTAGAAAAAAGGGATCCAAAAGGGTTCTTCGGCTGGCCCCATAGGAGAACCCTTTTGGGTTCCATGTAGAACCCTCTGTGGAAAGGGTCCTATATGGAACCCAAAAGGGTTCTACCTGGAACCAACAAAAAGGTTATTCAAAGTGGTTCTCCTATAGGGACAGCCGAATAACCCTTTTAGATTCTAGATAGCACCTGTACTAGATAGCACCTGTTCTAGATAGCACCTGTTCTAGATAGCACCTGTTCTAGATAGCACCTGTTCTAGATAGCACCTGTTCTAGATAGCACCTGTTCTAGATAGCACCTGTTCTAGATAGCACCTGTTCTAGATAGCACCTGTTCTAGATAGCACCTGTCCTAGATAGTACCTGTTCTAGATAGCACCTGTTCTAGATAGCACCTGTCCTAGATAGTACCTGTTCTAGATAGCACCTGTTCTAGATAGCACCTGTCCTAGATAGTACCTGTTCTTTTCAGAATGTAGTTGTAAAGCTGTAGTTGCAATACAAATAACGGTTTATCAGTTTATCAATGACCGATTGACTTTGTCACTGTTAAGGCATCCCACCAGGCCATGGGGAACTGGGGCCGATAGAGAGGGAAGGGTGTCGCTGCAAGACGTGGCAGGAACACACAACTGACCGGTCTCTTGTCAGGAGCATAGACTTCAGGTTCTCTGCAACGGACGTGTGTAACTCCACAGAGATCATGTGAGTGTGTGTGTGTGTGCGTGCGTGCGTGCGTGCGTGTGTGTGGGGTGAAAGGGTTATGACAATGTGTTAATGGTCAAAGGCCAATTGAATGGTCAGTATCTATCAGCCATTAACCACTGCTGCTATTCTCTCCTAGTGAGACACTGGCAGATGGTAGGAAGGTTTGTGTGAATACCTCTCTCACAAGATACCTTGCACCACTGTTTGGGTGAGTTTGTGGGTAAAATATAATACAATATGAGGTCTTAGTTACATTTTTAGTTTCTCAATTGAAGCTTGTTTGTGCATTGTTTTCTTCATCTGATAAAATCACTTAGCTGTGCATCCTTACTCATATCAGTGGGGACTGTTCTTTCTTACTCGTTTCCAGTTTTTTTTTTTTTTTTACATCGCTTGCATATTGTGGTAAAGATCTGACATCCTATTCCTCTGTGTCCTTGTGGTTATTTTAACTGAGCATGTAACAAACCGTAATATTTCTATATTTTCCGCATTCCCCAGGCCTTCAACTGACCCAGACTGGGAAGGGACCACAACCCCCAGCCCAAACACCTCTGCAGTATCCTCGTCCCCAACCACACAGACAGAGGAACAAATGAGCATGACACCACCAAGGGACTTTTCTTTGGACTTTTACTTTGGAGTTAGAGAACAGGAACAAGCATACCCAGCACCCCCGGGACCCAGTGGGTCCAAAGGACACTTTGGACAACAGGGGTAACTAACTACAGTTGTTATTCTCAGTTTACAGTGGTCAATCACTATGTTTCTATGTCTTACTGTGGTGGGTTGTGGGTAGTAGTATAGCTATTTTACCTCCAGCCTTGGTGTACCTACTTATCAACAACATGGACTAAACTCAATGTCTGAATGTTTATCCTTGTTTTCATACTGGAAGAAGTATGTGTGAAAAATCCAGCAGCATTGCAGTTCTTGGCACCTACTACCATACCATACCCTGTAATATTTTGTCTTGCCCATTCAACCTCTAAATGGCACACATACACAATTCATGTCTCTGTTGTCTCAAGGCTTAAAAATCAATTTTAAACGTGTCTCCTCCCCTTCATCTACACTGAATGAAATGGATTTAACAAGTGGCATCAACAATGGATCACAGCTTTCACCTGGACTCACCTGGTCAGACTGTCATGGAAAGAGCAGGTGTTTTGAATGTATTGTTCACCCAGTGTATATCAGTAGTGACTTTGATCAAGTGTATTCCTCTGTTTCTGTCTCATGCAGGCCTGGTCTGCAGAGATGCGTGTGCATCGAAAAGGAGGCCAGAAGGATAGGAAGGCTCATCTCTAAAATACAGTTTAACGCACCCTCTTCAAGCTGCAACGTTGTGGAGATTATGTAAGCTTCACTGTTGTACTTTATACTGTATTATTGGACATCATTTACTCACCGCACTCTTTGTTTCACAGTACTTTTTTCTACAGTTTTGCTTTACAACCAACCAACCAACCAACCAACCAACCAACCAGACAGACAGACAGACAGACAGACAGACAGACAGACAGACAGACAGACAGACAGACAGACAGACAGACAGAGACAGACAGACAGACAGACAGACAGACAGACAGACAGACAGACAGACAGACAGAGACAGACAGAGACAGACAGACAGACAGACAGACAGACAGAGACAGACAGACAGAGAGAGAGAGAGAGAGAGAGAGAGAGAGAGAGAGAGAGAGAGAGAGAGAGAGAGAGAGAGAGACCGGCAGAAAATAAATAACTTTCATGCCTTTCCCTAACTTTAACATCTGAAATCTATCCCAAACCATAACCCTTGTTCCTAAACCTAATCTATGCCCAAATGTACATTTTCTTCTTACGGTAAAACATCGACTTCCTGTTGTGAATGTTTGAATTAACATAGCTGTTTCTTATGACTCTCCCCTGTTGTCCTATGCACAGTGCAACTCTGAAGACGTCAGGTCAAGAGGTTTGCTTGGATGTCACTGCACCCTGGGTACGCAAAATCCTGGAGAAATTAAAAGTACAACCAGACTCCCCTTGAAGGAGTTAACCTCATTTCAACACATCCTCCTGAATGACGCTAGGCTGATAATAAAGTTATATTTCGTGAAAGATGTGTGCTCAGCACAGTATTGCTTTGGCCCAACAGTTGTTAGTAAGTAGATGTTGCTGATTATCAAAGTGCTAAATGTGTCAGCAGTGTGACACTTCTTTTTTGATAAAGATGTTTGATAAGTGACTAATTCTTTCCACCCTGGCCTGTACTTGATTTTACAGGAAATTGAAATGTTTTTTTGGCATCTGATTTCTGCTATCTGGACAACTAAACCACTGAGAGAAAAGGGAAATTTGCTAATGTAATTTGAATTTCACATTTTAATGACAACTTAAACTAGTTGCAAATAAACCGCTCACCAACCTTGAGTATGACAATTTCCTTCATGACAACTGTTATTATATTATCAGGGGTTGTCAATGCAAAACAACTAAAACATGTCAGCAAATAAAACAACAGACTACTTATTATAATACACATGGTTTCCTTCTATGACCAGTTGGTGATTTCTGACTGATCATATAGACCTTGGGAGATTCTCAATTGGAAAAGTCTGTCCTCTCCTTGACTCCTCAGTCCTTCTTTCCTCCGTGACCCGGAAACCAATAAGTGGTCCAGGAGAGTGTCAATTTGTTAGTAGGTGAACCGAGGAGTAACCCCCCGCCAACCAGACGTGAAGTTGCCCCAAGTAGTCCCCGCCTCCAACCCTGCCTCCGAGTTTCATCCTCTTGGTTACTACCCTCACTTATCATGTCACCAGACTTCGCAAAGACTCTCCTACCTGCCTCTAAACTCCTCTCCGTTGGATACTGAAGTGCATCCTCTGTGTATGCTCTGCAGAGGAGTTTTGAAATCTGCCACTGAATCAGCTGTTGCTTACATGCACACATTTCAAAACAACACGCTACTTTTCTTTTAATCTATAACATGTCTTGCACATCTAGCCTTATCACTTTACACGTTTCATTCTACCGCTGTAAATGTCATTTGCCTGATGACGCGTGAGTGGAGAAGGAGTCTCATTTCCTACAGGCATATTGTTTCCACGTTTCCTCTCCTCGCCTCCGCTCCTCGATTTCCACACTTCAGTTTGGCTTAGGGTTTGAGATAGGCTTAGGGTTTGGGTTAGGATTAGGGTTTGGGTTAGGATTAGGGTTTGGGTTAGGATTAGGGTTTGGGTTAGGATTAGGGTTTGGGTTAGGATTAGGGTTTGGGTTAGGATTAGGGTCTGGGTTGGGATTAGGGTCTGGGTTAGGATTAGGGTCTGGGTTAGGATTAGGGTTTGGGTTAGGATTAGGGTTTGGGTTAGGGTTAGGGTTTGGGTTAGGGTTTGGATTAGGGTTTGGTGTACTCCAGTTTCTTCTTGACCCCGGCACACTTCAGTATGAGCTCTGCGTGCCTCCTCTTCAGCCCCTCCAGCCTCTCCTCCAGGTCGTCTGAGGCGTCGACCTTCTCCTCAAAGTCCCTCAGCAGGATCTCGTTGCCCAGCAGTCCGCAGCGCTGGCGCAGCTTCAGGTTGTCCATACGGAGGCCATCCCTGGCCTGCTTGGTCCTGGTCAGCACATCCCTCTTCCTGGCCACCACCACCTCCACCTCAGCCAACTGGGCCCGCTTGGCCTGGTTCTCCATCTGCACGAACTGGAGCTTCTCCTTCACATGGGTTAGTACCTGGACTGTGCTGGTGATCTTCTTGCGCAGTTTAAGGAGCTCCTCGTTGCGCTCCTCTATCTTCTCATTATACGTCTGGTTCTCTATCTTCAGCTGCTCGAAGTCGATGAGGTGCAGGCCCTCAGCGAGCATCTCCTTGTCACGCAGTGTGGCCTCAAACTTGCGCGTCTTGTTCTTCAGCTTGATATTCTCCAGGCGCACGGTGACCAGCTCTTTCTGGCGCCGCTGCTCGGCCGCCTGGATCTGCTCTACCTCGACCGCCGCCGCCTGTTTCCCAAGGCGCCGGCTCAGGGCCGTCACGGCCACGTCGCGCTTCAGTGCCATGAAAGCGCTCCACTCGGTCTCCAGCTGGCCCAGCTTCTCCTGGCTCTGCTGCCTCAGCTCCTCTGCCTGCTGCTGGGCTGCCTCCGAGTCCAGCCGGTGCTGCCACTTCAGGTCCTCCATGATGGCCATGTACTTCTGGTAGCGCTGCTCCTGGTCCGACACGGCTTTCTCCTTCTCAGGACGTGCGTCATCACCTGTCTTCTTGCGGAAGTACTCCACCAGCTTGATCTGGAGCTGACCGTTGACCTGGCTCAGTTTGTCCTTCTCCGCCTGCAACTCATAAAGGAAGTTCATGTACTCTTTGTAGTCGATGCTGGGGCCCGTCTCTTTGGTTAGAGAGGGACCCTTTTCCTCAACCTGCACGGAACTCTCCCCTTCGGGAGTCCCTGGGTCTAGTTTTGGCAGTCCGTCTTCATCATCATTGTTGTTGTCGACATCTTCGAGTGTGAGGCTCCCCTCGCGGGAGAGAGGCTCCCCTATTAGAGGCTTCATCTCCGGGACCTCTCCCTCTTCGAATGTCTCACTCGTTGGTAGGTTGGGTCCTGTGGGTGACTCATCTCCAGCGCCCTCTCCTGGCTCAGAAGCGGCTGGGTTCCCTCCCTCTGTCTCAGCTGAGATACCCTCTGTTGCCTGTTCCCCTAAAGCTTTTTCAGACTCTTGCCCACTCTGCTCCACTGCTACCACCTCCTCGGCCTCATCTGCAGCCGTGTCAGCTTTATTCTTACAGTAATCAGCATTAGTGGATTTGCCCTCTTCTGAGGGCTCTTCAGCTGGTGTATGCTGGAGTTGCTCATCGTTCTTCAGCTCTGTGTTTTCAATGTTGGGATTGGACCCAGGGTCATTCTCTTTCTGCTCTGCATTCCCATCCATGAGAACGGGAATTTAAGTTTAAGTATTTCTGGCTAAAAACAAGCTAGAAAATCACGTGTCAATTAAGTCCCCGGTTGTAAGGCAACATTCAAATATATGTTTTCTAGGATAAAACGAGGTCAAGAAATCCTAAACGAGAACTTCACACATAAGCAACTGTTCTTTAATGAAACCATTTGTGTTTTGAGTTGTCCTGGAAACTGGGCATGTAAGCCAATCACAGGCTTTTGCGCCAAGTTCATTAATATTAATGAGACGCAGTAGTCTGACCAGAGACACTCCAGCACGCAGGCCCTCCCTCCGCGGCACTGCTGCTTCCAACAACAAGCAGAAGCCAGCAACATGGCCGACCTAGGAAAGAAGTACTGCGTAAACTGCCTTGCAGACGTTACGAATCTGCGGCTTCGCTGTACTGACTGTCCAGATATCGAACTTTGTCCGGAGTGCTTCTCCGCGGGTGCAGAAATCGGTAATCACCGGCGATGGCACGGTTATCAGCAAGTCGACGGCGGGCGCTTCACCCTCTGGGGTCCCGAAGCGGAGGGAGGATGGACTAGCAGGGAAGAGCAGTCGCTCCTCGACGCGATCGAGCAATATGGCTTTGGAAACTGGGTATTTCACTTTATAGCCTAGCTACTTTTCAGATAGCTATAGAATACAAGCACGCGTATAAAAATATCTAGACTAAATGTGAATGAGTAAAGTTGCTCTCTTGAAAAATAACGCAATATAGACCCGTATACATTTGACAACTTCAGACTGACAGCCAGGTTCTGTCGAGAGTTGGCCATATCGATCAACTCTGCAATACTTGAACTGTACTTTAGTCCTGTATACAGCTAGCTAGCTAAGTCGTGATGAATGCAACTTTTCCATGCTAACGCACATTACAATCCACGATGTTGCAAATGTGCAATGCATTATGAACATACAGGAAACGTTTGGTATAATGTAGACAAGTCTGTTTCAATGGATCTGTTGATCTCCTATCAATGGAATTCAACACACGTCTATGCTAATAGTGAACGTATAGCAATGCATGCATTATGTGTGTGTCTGTGTAGCCTAAATGCTTGCAGGGATGTAATCCCCCTCTCAGTAACACTGTCCTGTGTGTGTGTGCTGGTCTTTCAGGAGGACATGGCCACTCATGTAGGGGCGTCTCGGACCCCCCAGGATGTCATGGACCACTATGTCGGCATGTACATCCATGGCAACCTGGGAAAGGCCTGCGTCCCCGACAGCATCCCCAACCGGGTGACGGATCACACCTGCCCCAGCGGCGGCCCCCTGTCCCCCAGCCTCACCACCCCCCTGCCTCCCCTGGACGTGACCCTGGGCGAGCAGCAACAGCTGGGCTACATGCCGCTCCGCGACGACTATGAGATGGAGTACGACCAGGAGGCGGAGAAGCTCATCAGTGGCCTGTCGGTCAACTACGACGATGAAGACGTGGAGATCGAGATGAAGCGCGCGCACGTGGACATGTACGTGCGCAAGCTTCGTGAGCGCCAGCGCCGCAAAAATGTGGCCCGCGACTACAACCTGGTGCCCGTCTTCCTAGGCCGCGACAAGAAGGAGAAGCAAAGCACGCTGGGAGTTGTAGGTGGTGGTGGTGGCGTCGCCGTCGGAGCGGTGGGGAGCCTTCCGACGCCAACCACTCCCGCGGTGACGCCGGGAGCTCCAGCCGTTCCGACGGTGCCGAAGCGTAAGATCCCCAAGGAGGAGAAGGAGCAGCGGATCAAGTTACGGGGGATGTGCCAGTTCATGGCTCAGCGGGAGTTTGAGGACTTGTTCCACAACATGCACAAGGAGCGCGTGCTGCGCGCCAAAGTACGGGAGCTGCAGCGCTACCGCCGCAACGGCATCGCGCGACTGGACGAGGCGGCCGAGTACGAGGCGGCGAGGCACAAACGGGAGAAACGCAAGGAGAACAAGAGCGTAGCTACCTCGAAAACGGGCCGGGGCGGAGGGCTCGGCACAGGAGGAGGGCTTGGCGGAGGGACAGGAGGTGGCGGAGTCATCAAAGAGGAGGGCAAGGATGGCGAGTTCCCGGCCATAGAGAACCTGGCGGGCTTCGAGCTGCTGTCAGACCGGGAGAAGGTGCTGTGCAATTCACTTAACCTCAGCCCCACGCGCTACCTGACAGTCAAGACAATCATCATCAAGGACCACCTGCAGAAGAGCCAGGGCATTCCCTCCAAGAGCCGGCTGCCCAGCTACCTAGACAAGGTGCTCAAGAAACGCATCCTCAGCTTCCTCACAGAGAGCGGCTGGATATCCCGGGATGCATCCTAACAATCCATTGGGTTTGTAGGGACTGGGACACGTCCTAACAATCCATTGGGTTTGTAGGGACTGGGACACGTCCTAACAATCCATTGGGTTTGTAGGGACTGGGACACGTCCTAACAATCCATTGGGTTTGTAGGGTTTGGGACACATCCTAACAATCCATTGGGTTTGTAGGGACTGGGACACGTCCTAACAATCCATTGGGTTTGTAGGGACTGGGACACGTCCTAACAATCCATTGGGTTTGTAGGGACTGGGACACGTCCTAACAATCCATTGGGTTTGTAGGGACTGGGACACGTCCTAACAATCCATTGGGTTTGTAGGGACTGGGACACGTCCTACCAATCCATTGGGTTTGTAGGGACTGGGACACGTCCTAACAATCCATTGGGTTTGTAGGGACTGGGACACGTCCTAACAATCCATTGGGTTTGTAGGGACTGGGACACGTTCTAACAATCCATTGGGTTTGTAGGGTCTGGGACACGTCCTAACAATGTGTATGGAGTTTGTGGGGACTGGGACAGGTCCTAACAATGTGTATGGAGTTTGTGGGGACTAAGGATTGCAGAGGGACAATGACTCTTGTTCTCTGTTGGATTGTTGCGTCTCTGTGTCTTGTTATAAACAATGTGAGATGTGTCGTGAGCTCCAGATTGGACCAAGCTGAATTTTACCACCTTTTGTCAAGTTCTGACCCAAGTCGTCGACCACCGGACTGTTTGTGAATATGTACATTGCAAAAGATTTCCTCTTTCTTCAAAAAAAGTTTGGATACCATTTACTGGAGAACGTGGAACAAATATATATTTTTGTATTTGCATCCATATGAATGATAATGTATGGGTAGATGATACATTCTCTTTATTGCAGTGAAGGATCACCTAATACTACTGGGTAAACCAGACAACACTGTTTTTCAAAGCGATTCTCAAAAGTATAAATAGTTGTGTAGTTTGTCTCCAGCTTCCTGTTAGTATGGTCCCAGATCAGTTGGTGCCATCTTGCCAACTCCTATGGTCATTGGCAAGACGATACAAACAGTTCTGGGACCAGGCTAGCTTCCTTTTAGGTTAGGATGTTGTCTTGGAGAGCACAGGTTAGTGCCTATTCAAACAGCAATACAGCCGCACTGTGTTGGAAAGCAGGGGTTATCATCATCATCATTCTTACCATGAAAAGATGGCCTGCTAAGCATAGAGGGGTCAGTATTTGGCAGCTAACGCTTTCATAAAGCACTGCGGTAATCCCCATTATGACGCTGTAGCTTTGTGGTGTTGTCAGGCTCAGAATGTGGCACTGTGAGGGGAGTAGATAAGCCTCCATACTGTTCTGTTCCACACGTTGCACGTTTTCTGATTCTAGTAGGCGATTCACTCTACTCGACTTCTAAAGAAAATAAAAAGCTTTAAAAATCGCCATTAACCAATGACATGCGATCCTAAAGCACAAATCAAAAATGTTGCATATCTATTTTTCTCACCCCCGGTTAAGTTTGCCTGCCCCTTGTTTGGAGGGGCGTTGTGGGGTTAACGGTGTGTCGTCCTGCCAGGCTGGTTTTAGCCTCTTCATGAATACGCGCTGCATGATTATTGTATTGTGACTCGTTGCTCGCTGTTTAGTTTGCTACTGTTCCATCTATTCAAAGGAAGTTAAGTCATCGTTTAAAAAAAGAAGTGATATACCTGCTACATTTGCTCCATCTATCTTCCTGGTTCATTGTTTTACAGTCACATCGTTCAATTAAGGCTAGTGCAGTGGTTCTCAAAGTAGGGGTTGTGAAACCGAATGGGGAAAATAGCTTTTGTTGTTGATGTTTGGAACCACTGGGTTAGTGTTCACATATGGCCTTGCAAGAAAACTATCAAAGGGCAGAAATATTCTGGTAGAAGAGAAAAAAGGACGACTGCCACAGTTAGACCTGGTTTTCCATTATGTGAAATGTGTTTGTTCCAAGCACGGGTGCTTTAAAATGTCCCGTGGCACCTTCTCCCTACGATGTCCAGTTAGCCTGTTTTAAAACGGAGGTGAACTTCAGTAGAGATGGGGATTGGTTGTATAGAAACAGTATTACATTAGACACTGTGAAATAATGTTGTGACTGCATTCGTATAGGCCTTAATATTAGCATTCCATCATAGTACATTTACCATACCACAGAGGAAATAAAAATGCTATATTTTTCTTCCCCATAAGCCTCTGAGTATCCGGACACTGACAAGGCCCCTTGGTTCTCCCATCATCTACTTGAAGATTTTTTATTTTTGTCCCAACAACTGGCGTAGTTCACAATCAAAGACTACATATCTCCTTATCTGGTTTAAGGCGCAAACAACTGTTCAAGGGTGTTAGTATGTTCTGTATTAAAAATGAAAATCCTTTATACTGTATGGCTTCCTTGGTTTTATTTTCACAACATTTGGTGAGTTCAGTATGTGGTAATATTTGCCGACAGTGTCCTACACTTCATGATCCTACATACAGGGAAATGGGCCAATTAAAAACAATGGGCATGCAAGTCCAAGTGAATCTGTATATTAGACGCTGCTGTGGCACTGAACTGTCCATAGGCACACTAAATCCAACATAGCATTCGTAAAAGAAACGCATGAAACAAGACCAGTATGTAGAGGATCTAGACGAGAAGAAAAACAAACTGTTGGGGGGAGTTTCTCTTCTGCACTGTTCAACCAATCCAGTAAATGTGGAGGAGGAGTTATAGTGTCTCCTGGTTAACATACTGTACCGTCTAGGTTGTTAACATGTCACAGGCTCGCTTTCCACTTCCCCTGTTGTTGGGGACTCCGAAGCTGCTACAGGCACACAGACTATCCAGTCTAAGTAGTTAAGACTAATTAACGTCATTATACTGTCAATGTCCCACACCACTAGGGCGACATCTGCCATAGCGGCGAGATAGTGTTCTGCTGTCATGAAGTCTGGAATGATTACATTAGAGCCTCAACAGCATGATTGCGTATCTCCGGTGAATCTGTAGATTTCGCTAGAGCGTATTTTCATTTTGACAACCATACTCTCTGACCGGCTCCTACTCTAGTCCAGCAGCTGAACACTACGTCTGTGGTTGCCTCTGAAGTATTTTTACATACATACAACATTCATGTATTGTGTAATATTGCATATTTCACCTCCATTCACTTAAAACTGTCCAGACTCTTTCTGAAAATGAAACAGACTACTACATCAGGGCTCTCCAACCCTGTTCCTGGAGAGCTACCGTCCTGTAGGTTTTCACTCCAACCCTGTTCCTGGAGAGCTACCGACCTGTAGGTTTTCACTCCAACCCTGTTCCTGGAGAGCTACGATTCTGTAGGTTCACTCCAACCATGTTCCTGGAGAGCTACCGTCCTGTAGGTTTTCACTCCAACCCTGTTCCTGGAGAGCTACCGACCTGTAGGTTTTCACTCCAACCCTGTTCCTGGAGAGCTACGATTTTGTAGGTTCACTCCAACCATGTTCCTGGAGAGCTACCGACCTGTAGGTTTTCACTCCAACCCTGTTCCTGGAGAGCTACGATTCTCTAGGTTCACTCCAACCATGTTCCTGGAGAGCTACGATTCTGTAGGTTCACTCCAACCATGTTCCTGGAGAGCTACCAACCTGTAGGTTTTCACTCCAACCTTAATCTAGCGCACCTGATTATAACAATTAGCTGGTTGATGAGGTGAGTCAGGTTAGTTACAACAGAGGTTGGAGCAAAAACCTACAGGACAGCAGCTCTCCAGGAAGAGGGTTGGAGAGGCCTGGACAACATGTTAAGCTGTCACTGGAAGCTATACAAACACGGCAATACACAGGGCTAAATTGTACCAAAGACCGCATTACTTACAGGGAAAAATATATTCCAATTAAATTAATTGAAAGTACTATGTTTGTCCAATGAAAACAATGACAGCAGTTTGGTATATAATCATGAGGTACATTACATTCTCCCATCCATAACAATTACAATGACTGGACAGGAATCTGATCCTGATGACTGAAATAGGACAGAAATGACTTGTCAAACTGGTTCTGTGCTGTACGTGCCATCACAAGTGTTGCTTCTGCTCAAACATAATTGCGCCTGGCAGATACATGGGCGGTGTCCCAATTCGACATCCTTTCCCGCAAAGTATGCACTTGCACACTTCCTGTCATGGATTTAACAATGCCGTAAACTCCCTCCAGCCAATCCAATGCTTTTTAATTCATGACAGGGAGTGAGCAAGTGCACACTTCGGGAGAAGGGTGGAGAATCGGAATGCAAAGTCAAAACAGGCTGTGATGTCATCCATGGTAATAATATTAGTTCAAGTTGGATTCCCGCCTCTTTGAGGCAACGTTAGGTGGTTGGGGAGTTGGGTTGGGTGGGGCGCTTTGACCAGCCTGCAGTAGCCAAGGTGATCTGTCACCCAGGCAAAAACAATGACATCACGGTCATACTGAACATTTTTTTAAATCAAGGGGCTTTGGCCACGCCCACCAATGCCGGCCGGAGGGTGCGCCCGTGGAGTTTGTAGCCCACCTTGGTTACTATGGCGACCGTGCCAGGCTCCTTACCCTCCACAGGGGCGTGAAATAGAGCCTCGTGCTCATAGGGGTCGAACTTCTGCCCTCCGTCTGGATTAAGCTTGACCAGGCCGTGCTTGGCGAACACCTTCTGCATCTGTTTATCTGTCATCACCAGGCCGTCGTACAGGTTCTTCAGGTGGGGGTTCTTCTGAGAGGACACCTCCTCACTGGGCACGCTCTCCGTCGCCTTCTCCAGGATGTCCGCCACCTCCAGCAGGTCTTTGCAGAACCTTTGGATTCCTGAAATGTGCGAAAATAAAGGAGATATGAGTTAGTATTCTTTTAGAAAACATAGAATGAACAACATCATTGAATATGCAGTTCCAAAAGTATTGGGAGAGTGACACATTTGTTGTCGTTTCGGCTCTGTCCTCAAGACCTTTGGATTTGAAATGACACAATGACGGAGGTTAAAGCACACACTGTCAGATTTCAATTTCAGGGTATTTTTATCCATATCGGATGAACCCGTTTAGAAATGACAGCAATATTTGTACATAGTTCAAGATTATCCATAATCATGGCAGCATCGTTAATGTAGAGGTGTTTAGAAACATTCTATTCTCATTTACAATAAAAAAGTGACTCCAAAGTTACAATACATTATTTACCATTAATTTCGATTGTTTCAGATTATTTTGTGGCCAAACAAAAACAAACTGCAAATGCATCCAACAAATTTGTAGAGTCACAAGTTTGATGTAGTCATTGTGTGCTAGGAATATGGGACCAAATACTACATTTTTTGCTACTTTAATACACAAGTAAATTTGTTCCCTAAAATGGGCGGACTACGTACAACAAGTGCTGTCATTTCTAACCGGTTCCCCCGACATGGATGAAAATACGCTCAAATTAAAGCAGAGTCTGCACTTTAACATCTGTCATTGTATCACTTCAAATCCAAAGTGCTGGAGTACAGAGCCAAAACAACAACAAATGGCACTGTCCCAATACATTCAGAGCTCACTGTCCCAATACATTCAGAGCTCACTGTCCCAATACATTCAGAGCTCACTGTCCCAATACATTCAGAGCTCACTGTCCCAATACATTCAGAGCTCACTGTCCCAATACATTCAGAGCTCACTGTCCCAATACATTCAGAGCTCACTGTCCCAATACATTCAGAGCTCACTGTCCCAATACATTCAGAGCTCACTGTCCCAATACATTCAGAGCTCACTGTCCCAATACATTCAGAGCTCACTGTCCCAATACATTCAGAGCTCACTGTCCCAATACATTCAGAGCTCACTGTCCCAATACATTCAGAGCTCACTGTCCCAATACATTCAGAGCTCACTGTACCTCCAGATTAACTTTATATTGCATGTTGCTTGACATCAATGAACCAAAAGGATGGTTCTAAAAACCACCTATAAGTATGTCTGTCTCACTGGTGAGAATCAAATAAATATGCAAATGTTAGATTACCATACAACTTTGAGTCTTCCACCATCTTTTGACTCCTCGTCCTCAGGTTCTCCGTGTCTGCCAGGGCCCGCTTGTACTTGTCCTGTAGACACAGACAGAAAAGCTGAGGCCAAGAGACAATCCTGTTTTCAAAGCTCTTCTGACTAGTGAGATTCAGACAGGGTGAGGTTAACCAAGATACTATTCCACACTAGTATACCACTAGGAAACCATGCCTAACACACTGGTTTCATTCTAGGTAGTATTCTAGCTTGGATATTGGAACAGACTTATAGTGAGTGACTGGTGTGGCGACCTAGGACTAGTGTAAAGTTGACCCTAGACCAAGGGGAGGGGGACAACAAAGAGCTATAAAAAATATATATTTACAAAAATAAAGACCTTTTTCTCCCCAATTTCATGGTATCCCACTGGTAGTTACAGGCTTGTCCCATCACTGCAACTCCCGTACGGACTCGAAATTCAAGAGCCAAAACATTACCCGGCCAAGCCGCACTGCTTGTTGACACAATGCCAGCTTAACCCGGAAGCCAGCCACACCAATGTGTTGGAAGAAATGCTGTACACCTGGCGCCGTGTCAGCGTTCATGCGCTTGGCCCGCCACGGGTTGAGATAATAACAGAACATGGCCAAGATGTTAAAATGTCCATAGGTACAGATCTAGGATCACCCTCCCCTCACCCAATCCTAACCGCAATGGGACAAGGAAATCTCGGCCTGCCAAACCCTCTGCTAACCCGGACAACGCTGGGCCAATTGTGCGCCGCCTCATGGGTCTCCCAGTCACTGCCAGCTGTGACAAAGCCTGGGATTGAACCCGGGTCTGTAGTGATGCCTCAAGCATTGCAATGCAGTGCCTTAGACCACTGCACCACTTGTGAAGCCCCCCAAAATTGATTTTAACAAACAATTAGTCCCCCTAAAAATGTGGCTCTCCGTTGAATTGTAAAATCCTGACATGGCCCTCGAGACAAAAAGTTTGCCCAACCCTGCCCTAGACTCTGATCTTGGGTCAGTTTTTTTTTCTTCCCCCTAGTAATGGTTAAGGTTAGGATTGGGTGAGGGGAGGATGATCCTAGATCTGTACCTATGGACATTTTAACATCTTGGCCATGTTCTGTTATTATCTCAACCCGGCACAGCCAGAACCAGCCCTCATAGCCTGGTTCCTCTCTAGGTTTCGGCCTTTCTAGGGAGTTTTTCCTAGCCACAGTGCTTCTACACCTGCATTGCTTGCTGTTTTGGGTTTTAGGCTGGGTTTCTGTACAGCACTTTGTGACATCAGCTGATGTAAGAAGGGCTTTATAAATACATTTGATTGATTGATATGGAAACTGCACCCTGGAGCCAGACTCACCGTGACCTCTTTAAGCTGCTCCTCCAGCTGGCCCTTCTCCTCAGCAAGGCCCTTCTCTGCTGCGCTCTGCTCAGCATGCTGGTCCTCCTCCAACCCCTGGCCGCTTTTCTGCTGGGCTGCTGTGCATAGGAGCCGTGGGGATGCCCTAACAGAGCAGAGAGAGACAGAGAAATGGGTTAGATACACAACATAGTTTTAGCTGTTAATGCATTGGTCATTTTAGTGCACTGTACTGGTATCCAAACATGATTAATTAATTTGTATATGGTACATGTTTATTTTATTAACATGGTAATACCATGTTAATGGTTAGCCTCTGGTATCCCGTTGCTGAAGGCTACAACCCAAACCCCGAAGACATATTTACAAGCCCTCTGGGTTTACCTATTTCAGATGAACTTTTCCCAAGTCATCTAAAGAAAATATGTACTCAAGAATGGTTTACCTTTCGGTGCGGACCATACAATGTGCGAAAAGAAACGTTGACATTAAACTTTCCCGGAGTTTACAGAATTCACACCATATAGCCTAATCTCCATAAAATAGCGCTGCCATCTAGGAACACGTGGTAATCTCGTGTGGCAATTACAGATTATTGCTGACTAGAAAGTGTGCGTCGGAAAAATGTGGATTTCAACGTTTATTTTTACCACAGTTCACACATTTGGCCCGTACCGACAGATCAGGCATTTCAGATTTGCCTTCGGTGACTCGGATGTGTACAGGTCTCCCGGAGCGAAGAGGCTAGGTAATGATCTACGGTAACGTTACACACATTAGAGTCTCTCTGACTGCAATCTCTCCTTGGCCCAGATACAGGTAAACTACATTGTGGCATTTTAGTAGCGAAGCCAACTGCCTTTGCTATGGTGTGCCACCAAACTACACCCAAAATAGCTTAACATTAAAACCTGCGGTACTGTAGTTAGCTAGTTCGCATTGGATTAGTTGATAGGCTAACAGCTTTGAACAAGGCGCATAGAAATTGAATTAAATGGGATTCTGCTATCAGAAATGTGCTATTGAACTCTCATTACGAAAGCAGTACAATAACTAACGTTATATGACAGGTCGTTAGTTAGCAAGCTAACGTTACCCAACTCGTTAGCACCCGGCCAAGGGTGATGGCACAACGTTACAGACAATGCTCTGAACAACCGTATTAACATGTACTCTCGTAATGTATTACCTTATTATTGAAGAAGATGATACAACAGAGTAACTCTGTTTTACAGCTCGTACACACCAGCTCGCCATTTTCACTGATAACACACGCTGAAGGAGCAGAGTACCCCAGTGGCAGGAGGTTGAGCCAATCACCAATCAGAAAGAGATCCACCTAGTCGTCGCGTCCAATCAATGATGTTATAGAGTATGACGTCTTCCTGTAGTTTGGTTGAGGTGATGATAAAGGTCGAAAACTGGGCACGTGACCAAGGACAGAATTTGTGCCTTTTGTAAACTGAAGGTTCTCTCTTTTGTAACTTTTTAAGTGTTGAATCATCACCAAACCCATCTCTGTCCACATCACCAACAAACTATCATGGTTCAAACACACCAATACAGTCATGAAGAGGGTACGACAACACGTTTGCCCCCTCAGGAGACTGACAAGATCCCCAGATCCTCAAAAAGTTATCCAGCTGCACCATCTAGAGCATCCAGACCGATTGCATCACGGCCTGGTATGGCAACTGTAAGGTGCTACACAGAGGGTAGTGCGTACGGCCCAGTACATCACTGGAGCCAAGCTTATTGTCATCCAGGACCTATATACTAGGCAGTGTCAGAGGAAGTCCCAAAAAATTGTCAAAGACTCCAGCCATCCAAGTCATAGACTGTTCTCTCTGCTACCGCACGGCAAGTGGTACCGGATCACCAAGTCTAGGTCCAAAAGGCTCCTTAACAGTGCAGATGTTAATGTGCAGCAGTATAACTTTTTTAATAAAGCGATGCTCTGCCTTAACAACACTATCAACAAGGCAGATCCTACAGGCCCCAGTTTTGTCACACTACTGTTCAGTCGTGTGGTCAGGTGCCACAAAAAAGGACTTAGGAAAATTGCAATTGGCTCAGAACAGGGCAGCATGGCTGGCCCTTGGATGTACACAGAGAGCTAATATTAATAATATGCATGTCAATTTCTCCTGGCTGAAAGTGGATGAGAGATTGACTTCATCACTACTTTATGTTGAATGCACTGAGCTGTCTGTCTAAACTACTAACACACAGCTCACACACCCATGCATACCCCACAAGACATGCCACAAGAGGTCTCTTCACAGTCCCCAAGTCCAGAACAGACTATGGGAGACACACAGTACTACATAGAGCCATGACTACATGGAACTCTATTCCACATCAAGTAACTGACTCAAACAGTAAAATTAGATTTAAAAAACAAATTAAAAAACACCTTATGGAACAGCGGGGACTGTGAAGCAACACAAACATTGGCACAGACATGTGCATACACAGACACACGATAACATACGCACTATACATACACATACACATGGATTTAGTACTGTAGATATGTGGTAGTGGTGGAGTAGGGGCCAGAGGGCACACAGTGTGTTGTGAAATCTGTGAATGTATTGTCATATTTTTTAAATTGTATAAACTAATGGGGATCATAATAAATACAAAATACAACCAAGCCATAAGACTGCTGAACAATTAATCAAATGGCCACTTGTTTTTACACTGCTGCTACTTGCTGTTTATTATCTATGCATAGTCACTTTACCTACATGTACAAATTACCCCGACTAACCTGTACCCCCACACATTGACTCAGTACCGATACCCACATGTTATTTTATACTTTAGTTTATTTTGAAAATATTTTCTTACCTCTATTTCTTGAACTGCACTGTTGGTTAAGGGTTTGTAAGTAAGCATTTCACGGTAAGGTCTACTATACCCGTTGTATTCGGCGCATTTGACAAATAACATGTTACTTTATTTGATGGTAGGAGGGGGCGGGAGGTCCAGTATAATCAATCACAAACTCACTTCCTTCACAACATCTCTGCTCAGCGAAGCGCAGGAAGTATACATGCCCTAACTGCAGAGGCCGTATATCGCAGTAAATGCTGTATGGCCACCCACTTTAGATATCGGATTGACCACGCAGAGCCTTTGAGGCTGAAGCAACCGACTGCAGACGAAAGCCGAGGAGTGAAGTCGAGGACGTGCATCTGCTACAGCCGAAAGTGGAACACTAATATGGTTTTCTAACTGCAGGGCTCAGTGCAACAGCAGTGTTGCCATTGCTTATAAACGTTATTCTTTGTAATGTCTAAATAAACATGTCTCCAACCCACATATCACACACCCATAACCGAGTTATATATGTATATGTTGTACTGTCAATTGGGGGACGGAGCCTTAAACATAAAAAAAAAAATGTTTTAATTGTACCTTTATTTAACTAGGCAAGTCAGTTAAGAACAAATTCTTATTTTCAATGACGGCCTAGGAACAGTGGGCTAACTGCCTGTTCAGGGGCAGAACGACAGATTTGTACCTTGTCAGCTCAGGGATTTGAACTTGCAAACTTCCGGTTACTAGTCCAACGCACTAGGCTACCCTGCCGCCCATCACATCCAGTTGTACATATTCACTATATGAATCGCGGCAAAGTTACTTCCTGTTTCAGTCACATCTTCAGTCCAGTTCGCGTGGGTAAAACCCCCCCACTAATGATTGGTTGGCAAACTGTGCCTCCCACAATGCAGGCGATGGGTGCAAGTTGCAGCTGGTGAAGAGCAACTGCAGGAAATTGAAGTCGGCAGAGTGGACCAGAGTGGCCTAACACGGCGGAAACAGTATCTCCCTTCAGCAGGTGACGTTTAAAAAAAAACATTTTTATCGCCAACAAAGCAATGTGTTTTTATATGGAGATCAATGGAGGTGTCGAATTTGGTCAAGAAACAAAAGTATGGCTTATTTTCTAAGTGAGATTTATTTAATCTAATATATGTTTCGTAATGCTTAAGCGTTCTGATCTAGGTAGGACACGTGACATCGGCAATTTAAAAAAAAAAAAAACTTTATCGGAGTCTTGAGATAACTATGCATATTTATGATATGAGGCTAGTAACATAGCGTCTCTCTCCATTGAATACAGGCGGTGACGTCAACAACACTCCTCAAATATTCCAAAATATTACAATAAAGAGATGTATCCACCAATCTAAAGAAAATATAGGCGGGAGCTAGACAGACACCGTGGAGATACATGCATCTTGTCAGTATATCCATAATCTTTGGCTGCAGTTGAAACTTCCATTTCCTGACCTTTGATCACATGCGCTAGGTTTCCATCCAACTGTCAACAGATTTTCATCCAAATGTAAAAATAACTGCATTAAGAAAATATGCGAATTTTCCCACAAGTGATGTGTTTCCACCAAACGGATTTATTTAAATGTGTATATATATATATATATATATATTTTTTTTTTAATGATTTAATTATTAACATTTTAATATAGCAGTTCAAATTACAATACAAACCAAACGGACTTGTTGTGGATAAAATCACTGCGTGATTACGTAGTGCACACATTTTTTTCATCCCTGTTATTGAGCATTTGTCCTTTGCTAAGATAATCCATCCACCTGAAAGGTGTGGCATATTAAAAAGCTGATTCAACAGCATGATCGTTACATAGGTGCACCTTGTGCTGGGGGCAATAAAAGGCCACTCTAAAATGTGCAGTTTTGTCACAAAACACAATACCATAGATGTCTCAAGTTTTGCAGGAGCATGCATTTGGCATACTGACTGCAGAAATGTCCACCCAACGTCGTTTTAGAAAATTTGGCAGTATGTCTAACCGGCCTTACAAGACCACATGTAACCATGCCAGCCCAGGACATCTACATCCGGTTTCTTGACCTGCGGGATCATCTAAGACCAGTCACCCGGACAGCTGATGAAACTGTGGGTTTGCCTAACCAAAGAATTTCTGCACAAACCGTCAGAAAGTCTCAGGGAACCTCATCGTCCTCATCAGGGTCTTGACCTGACTGCAGGTCGGCGTCGTAACCAACTTCAGTAGGCGAATGCTCACCTTCTAGTGTGCTTTTCAAGGATGAATCCGAGTTTCAACTGTACCGGGCAGATTGCATTCTGTGGGCGAGCGGTTTCCTGATGTTAACATTGTGAACCGAGTGCCCCATGGTGGCGGTTGAGTTATGTTTAGGCATAAACTACGAACAACGAACACAATTGCATTTTATCGATGGCAATTTGAACACACAGAGATACCGTGACGAGATCCTGAGGCCCATTGTCCTGCTATTCATCTGCCGCCATCACCTTATCTTTCAGCATTATAATGCATGGTCCCATGTTGCAAGGATCTGTACACAATTCTTGGAAGATGAAAATGTCCCAATTCTTCCATGGCCTACATACTCAGACATGTCACCCATTGAGCATGTTTGGGATGCTCCGAATCGACAGGTTTGACAGCATGTTCCAGTTCCTGCCAATATCCAGCAACTTCGCACAGCCATTGAAGAGGTAGTGGGACAACATTCTACAGGCCACAATCAACAGCCTGATCAAGTCCATGCGAAGAAGATGTGTCGCGCTGCTTGAGGCAAATGGTGGTCACACCAGATACGGACTGGTTTTCTGATCCTCACCCCTACCTTTATTTTGAAGGTATCTGTGACCAACAGATGCATATCTGCATTCCCAGTCAGATGAAATTCATAGATTAGGGGGAATTAGGGCCTAATTCATTTATTTGGTTATTATCCTTTAATTTATTTATAATATTTATCATTTATTTAATTTATTTCAATTGAGTGATTTCCTTATATGAACTGTAACTCGGTAAAATCTTTGACATTTTTGTTCAGTGTATATAAGCCATCCTCCCCTCAGGAGCCTCCACAGATGGATAGCATAAGAGCAAGAATATTTGTATTTGTCAAACACTAGAATAAGACCCTAGATATTTATTGGAAACGAGCATCAAGATGCACTTTCACCACCCTGTTATTTTATCTGTAGCCTAATAAACAGCATGGCTTCCTGAGTGGTAGTGGGAGGACCACACACCATATCATCGTGTGACTCCAAGTTTACTTCGAGTTTACTTGGATATTATATACAGTACCAAAAGTTGACACATGTTTTAAAAAAAATGATTTTAGTTTTTTTTTAAATGTAGTTTTACAATGTTCTACATTGTAGAATAATGGTGAAGACATCAAAACTATGAAATAACACATGGAATCATCTAGTAAACAAAAAAGTAAACAAATCAAAGTATATTTTAGATTCTTCAAAGTAGCCGCTCTTTGCCTTGATGACAGCTTTGCACACTCTTTGCATTCTCTCAACCAGCTTCACCTGGTATGCTTTTCTAACAGTCTTGAAGGAGTTCCCACATATGCTGAGCACTTGTTGGCTGCTTTTCCTTCATTCTGCGGTCCAAATCATCGCAAACTATCTAAAATGGTTTGAGGTCAGGTGATCTGATGCAGCACTTTGGACTCATCAGACCAAAGGACAGATTTCCACCAGTCTAATGTCCATTGCTCGTGTTTCTTGGCCCAAGCAAGTCTCTTCTTCTTATTGGTGTCCTTTGGTAGTGGCTTCTTTGTAGCAATTTGACCATGAAGGCCTGATTCACATAGTCTCTTCTGAACAGTTAATGTTGAGATGTCTGTTACTTGAACTCTGTGAAGCATTTATTTGGGCTGCAATTTCTGAGGCTGGTAACTCTAATGAACTTATCTTCTGCAGCAGAGATAACTCTGGGTCTTCTTTTCCTGTGGCGGTCCTCATGAGAGCCATTTTTATCACAGCGCATTATGCTTTTTGCGACTGCGCTTGGAGAAACTTTCAAAGTTCTTGAAATGTTCCTGATTGACTGACCTTCATGTCTTAAATTAATGATGGATTGTCATTTCTCTTTACTTATTTGAGGTGTTCTTGCCATAATATGGACTTTGTCTTTTACCAAATAGGGCTATCTGCTGTATACCTTGTCACAACACAACTGATTTGGCCAAATGTATTAAGAAATTCCACAAATTAACTTTTAACAAGCCACACCTGATGATCTGCCCCTTTAAAAAATGTTTTGGCTAAAATAACATACACAAATCTAACTGCCTGTTTCTCAGGACCAGAAGCACGGATATGCATATTCTTTATACCATTTGAAAGGAAACACTCTGACATTTGTGGAATTATGAAATTAATGTAGGAGAATGTAACACATTAGAGCTGGTAAAAGATAATACAAAGAAAAAACAATGCGTTTTTTTGTATTTCTTTTGTACCATCAACTTTGAGAGAAAGGCCATCATGTATTAGAGAAGAGAAAGGCCATAATGTATTATTCCAGCCCAGACGTAATTTAGATTTTGGCCACTAGATGGAAGCAGTGTATGTGCAACGTTTTAGACTGACCCAATAAACCATTGCATTTCTGTTCAAAAGACTGCCCAAATGTGCCTAATTGGTTTATTGATACCTTTTCAAGTTCATAACTGTGCACTCTCCTCAAACAATAGCATGATATTCTTTCACTGTAATAGCTACTGTAAATTGGACAGTGCAAGTTAGAGTAACAAGAATTTAAGCGTTCTGGCAATATCTGATATGTCTATGTCCTGGGAAATTTTCTTGTTACTTTCAACATCATACTAATCACATTAGCCTACGTTAGCTCAACCGTCCCGTGGGGGACAAACCGATCCTGTAGAGGTTTATTGAAATGCATTCCAGGTGACTAAATCATCAAGCTGGTTGAGAGAATGCCAAGAGTGTGCAAAGTTGTCAACAAGGCAAATAGTGGCTACTTTGAAGAATCTCAAATATAAAATATACTTTGATTTGTTTAACACTTTTTTGGTTACTTCATGATTCCATATGTACTATTTCATAGTTTTGATGTCTTCACTATTATTCTACATTGTAGAAAAAAATAGTAAAAATAAAGAAAAACCCTTGAATGAGTAGTTGTGTCCAAACTTTTGACTGGTACCGTACATTTTTATTCATAACGGTGTTTCCGCCGCCAGTTCTAGAATAATTCATTTTACCAACACAAAAAAGATCCTACCATGTCGAACAAAAAATGATCTGTCGGCGTTTCAAAAATTGTACCGAAACTTCCTGTTTCCATCACAGCTGTCCTGAATCTTTTTGATACGGTGTGACTTTACTCGCATACGAACCGTTAATGAAACTTGGTTATGGTCGTTGTAAAGTTCAAGTAGTCGACAATGTTTATCCCCATATTGTAACAGGTGAGTAACAACGATGCGTAAGGATGGTCAGTTTGTTGACTTGATGCTATGATGAGATATCCGTGTGAAACATTGTTTTTAATTCCTCATACGAATATGTCGCCACCCTTTCCTCTTCAATTTGGATGGCCATGTTCTATTCATAGGGAATTGTCCGAGGTTACATTTCACACAACTCTACGTCTCGTTACATTTTTAACAAACCATGGAAGCTTGCCATCACACATTCTTTACAACTAGTCTGAAACCCCCTTCAGGCAATTTTCATCTCAATTGAAAAACCTCAAAGCTTCACAGGAGCAGCACGGAGAGAGAAATTTTCTCAGCAGCAGGCTCAAATTGTATTGTCTGTCTGATGCACAATTCTAGCACAAAAACCAGGGTTATGACAAGTGGCCTTCAGAGTGTGTCTGGCTGTCAAGATAGGCCATTCGTCCTGGTGCTTGTCAAATGGAAAAGGCAGCTCAGAAACACTGTGGATAATGTGGTTTTACCCTTGCAGTATTTGTGCATGCCCTCATTTCATTCATTATATGCCAGACGGGCGGCGTGTCAAACAGAATGTAGGAGAGGAGAGGAGAGGGGGGATTGAACAACCTCTGAAGAAAAATCCCATAGCCTTGTCCTTATAACACTCTCTCTCTCTCTCTCTCTTTGTGAATGAGGTGAAGTTGTACAGCAGGGTTGGGGTCAATTCCATTTCAGTAACAGTCAATTCAGGAAGCCCACTGAAGTTCTAATTTACATTTTTTTCAATGCTTTTCAATTAATTTTGAATTGGAATTAATTTTACTTTCTGAATTGACCGGGATTTTAAATTGAATTAACCACATCCCTGCTGTATCGTCCATTCGATATGTTCTAAGTCAAACTAAATTATAATGTTTTGGTGACATGAGGGGAATATTTGTGTTGATAATTTACACAAAAATATTGCGAGGGCTTATAAAATGTTATTTCAATGACTTTTTGAATGTCTATCTGAAGAAAATTTATAGTGTGGGTACACGTTACATAGCCAAAAGTATGTGGACACCTGCTCGTCCAACATCTCATACCAAAGTCATTGGCATTAATATGGAGTTGGTCCCCCCCCCCCCCCCTTGCTGCTATAACAGCCTCCACTCTTCTGGGAAGGCTTTCCACTAGATGTTGGAACATTTCTGCGGGGACTTGCTTCCATTCAGCCAAAAGAGTATTAGTGAGGTCGAGCACTGACGTTGGATTTGACCTGGCTCGCAGTGGGCTTTCCAATTCATCCCAAAGGTGTTTGATAGTGATGAGGTAAGGGATATGTGCAGGCCAGTCAAGTTCTTCCACACCAATCTTGACCAACCATTTCTGTATGGACCTCGCTTTGTGCACGGGGGTATTGTCATGCTGAAACAGGAAAAAGCCTTCCCCAAACTGTTGCCACAAAGTTGGAAGCAAAGAATAATCTAGAATGTCATTGTATGCTGTAGCGTTAATATGTTCCTTCACTGGAATTAAAGGGCGTAGCCCGAACCATGAAAAACAGCCCCAGACCATTATTCATCCTCCACCAAACTTTACAGTTGCCATTATGCATTGGGGCAGGTGGGATTCTCTTGGCATCCGCCAAACCCAGATTTGTTTGTCGGACAGCCAGATGTGAAGTGTGATTAATCACTCCAGAGAACGTGCTTCCACTGTTCCAGAGTCCAATGGTGGCGAGCTCTACACCACTCCAGCCGATGCTTGGCATTGCGCATCGTGATTTTAGGCTTGTGCGCGGCTGCATGGCCAAGGAAACCCATTTTATGAAGCTCCCGACTCGGTAGTTGTAACCGAGGACAGACAACTTTTACTCGCTACGCGCTTCAGCATTCGGCAATCCCGTTCTGTGAGTTTGTGTGGCCTACCACTTCACGGCTGAGCCATTGTTGCTCTAGACATTTCCACTTAAGTGATAATGCCCTCGAAGCTTCTGTTTGGAGGATATCTGATTGGCACTATCGTTGGCATGTGTGTTGTTATCCTCTGAACATCGCCTTCAAGGGCATTATTACTTTTATACAACAGGTTACCAACATATTCAAAGAATGATTTACATATTTGAATTAAAAAGGCTATTTTGATTAATTTTTTCATACTTTTTCATCCTTCCACAAGATATAGTCCTGACACAAATCTAGTGTTGCTACCCAAGCCAGCTGGACGTTTGTTCTATCGTTTTGGTTGCCAGAGACGCGATCCAGTCGTTAAGCCTCTTTGTTCCGTATCTATGGACGCGACACAGTTGTTGGTTCTAAATGTTCCTTTGCCATACCGGCTGGCAACGTTCTTATCCCTTCACTAGCAAGCCAACTACAGCTAACTTACAGTCACGTCAAACAGGCCAGCCAGAATAACAACAAAGTAGCTGCATTTGCATTTGTTTAAGCTGTTTTCTAGTGACATTTATAACAATGAGATAATGAGGTGCAATATCACCTGGCATAGAAAATGTGCTCACTCGTCAGGACATTGTTGTTCAGAAGATCTAGCCAACAACTCAAACACAATCACTTCAAACTGAAGCTGGAAAGACGACAAACTAGCTGCACTTCGTTACGTTTGACCTGTTTTCTATTGATATTTCTTTGTATATATACATAAAAATGATGCTGATTCATGATGTGTGTAAGTGAGTGTTCCGAGCGAATGAATCTCCCTGGTGGATCAGACGGGCATGATTACTTTTATCCCACAGCTCGTTAGAGAATGGACCTGAAAAAGTAAGAAACATCACAGGATTTGTGCCACGTGAGGGAGCAAATTGGCCGCAGATCATGATCAGTAGTCTTTACATCTACCCCTTGTATTTATCTCTCTCTGTTTCTGTCTCTCTCTCTTTCTCTCTCTGTTTCTGTCTCTCTCTGTCTTTCTCTGTCTTTCTCGGTCTGTCTCTGTCTGTCTCTCTCTGTCTCTGTCTCTCTCTGTCTCTCTCTCTCTCTCTCTGCCACATCTGATGAGGAGGAGCCAATTGATCTCCACCACGACTCGCTCCTCGCTGCTCCACCTGTACAGATGTTTGATAAGTGTTCCCAATGAAAGCGAAGCACCAAATGATTACTTTGCACAAAACGGGACAGATAGAATCGCGGAGCCCCTTACAGATTACTCATTAAAAGACCCTAGAGCCCATTGATGCACTGGTGCGTCAATCTATATCGCACTTCCACATCTGCGTTGGAAAGTGGCAAAGCTACAGCACTGTTTGTCGAACCAGAACACATCCCGAAAACCAATCTTCTCATGAAAACGACTGTAGCGTCTCTACGACCAGCATAAGTGTCACAGTAATTCTGTGTAAAAAATTTTTTAAAAAATCCTGGGCTTTCTTATATCTCCTACTTATAGGACAGACACTTCAAAATATTACTCCTTATGATTTATTTATTTACTGTCTTCTTTGTCATTGATGAATGTGCTATTCAATGCATTTCTACAGACTAGAGTATTAAAGGCCAAATTGAATATGTCAGCTTAGAACCCCAGTTCAGTCTGTGGCTTCAGAGTAGCATGTCTTACACAATCTCAGTGTCAACCAATTATAGGCCTAGTGTCAGTGTCAACCAATTAAAGGCCTAGTGTCAGTGTCAACCAATTAAAGGCCTAGTGTCAGTGTCAACCAATTAAAGGCCTAGTGTCAGTGTCAACCAATTAAAGGCCTAGTGTCAGTGTCAACCAATTAAAGGCCTAGTGTCAGTGTCAACCAATTAAAGGCCTAGTGTCAGTGTCAACCAATTAAAGGCCTAGTGTCAGTGTCAACCAATTAAAGGCCTGGTGTCAGTGTCAACCAATTAAAGGCCTAGTGTCAGTGTCAACCAATTAAAGGCCTAGTGTCAGTGTCAACCAATTAAAGGCCTAGTGTCAGTGTCAACCAATTAAAGGCCTAGTGTCAGTGTCAACCAATTAAAGGCCTAGTGTCAGTGTCAACCAATTAAAGGCCTAGTGTCAGTGTTAACCAATTAAAGTTCACATTTTTTTCCTATGTTTTATATATATTTCCACACGATGAGGTTTAAGCGTGAGAGTTGTTTGAAGAGACCATCTGAAAATTCAGCCTGTTTTGGTACGATGGGGTTTTGGCCTCCCTGGTGACATCAGTAAATTAGTTAGACCAATAAGAAAGAGATTTCCAATCTTCTCTGCCAATAACAGATAGTTTTCAGTTTACATCTCCCTACTCAGACCACTCCAAGACCGTCCACTCCAAGACCGTCCACTCCAAGACCGTCCACTCCAAGACCGTCCACTCCAAGACCGTCCACTCCAAGACCGTCCACTCCAAGACCGTCCACTCCCAGACCGTCCACTCCAAGACCGTCCACTCCAAGACCGTCTTGCTTGAGAAATGTCTCTTTGCTAAGAAGCTATTTTTGTTTGTTTCCAGTTAAAATTGTAAAAAAAAAAAAATCACAGTAAGGCACTTAATTGTTACCCAGAAATGATTTGATACTGAGATCAAAATAGGCTGCATTGGACCTTTAATTATAGAATTAGAGGAGGAAAATGCTAATTGACATTCAGTAATCTGGTATTTTGCTAAGCTATTAGCAATGAGCTGAAGGAGCATTCCAAGGCATTGATCCAGATAATGACTGGATGATTCTTTCATTGTCTGAGAAGGTGATACGAAACAGAACTAACCAAAGATCTGATCTGTTTGGTCAGAAGACCAATTAGTGGCAAAATATCAGAATTGGACTGCCTGTGCCATACAATCCAGGATCAACTGCCGCTCTTTAACTCTGTACTGGGGCCAAAAAGAAAGAGGAAGATGCCTTAGAAGATTTAGATTTAGTTTCGTCTCATTAAAATGTCTTCACCAATGTACTGTACTCTTCTTGTATCTGTGTTTTCCTTGAACACTAACATGATCTGAGAGGGAGAGTTCAGCAGCGGGGACACCCAGACACCCACATCCTCATCACAAAGATAAAAGATGAAGACAAAATGATCTCCTTCGTGTATGTGATGAAAGATCAGCACAGATCATTGTAACTGATGCAACATATTACATTGTGTGACGGGGGTAGGAACCTTTCCTTGAGGGACCCATGTTTATGGAGAACATATACAATGTATAAAAGCACCCCTTAAACACCTGTACAGATGAGTTGTTTTGTCCCTAAATGTGTAGGTTGTACCTTGTCATTACTGGGCAAGTCTATTTCTTAGAGAGACCATTTTGTGACTATGATGTTTTGAAGACGTGTTTTTTTACCAGGGAAGCTATCCCACTGTGCTCAGATGTCAGTTCAACGTCTAGTTTTGATTCATATTGGGTTGGTAAAAAAACAACACTCAGCCATTTTAGGTGTTTTAAGTACCCAATGGATCTACTAGTGGTTTTCAACGAATGTGAATTCAAAGTGAAATCAACAACAAATGTCACAATGTCATTGGATTTAGGTTACATGTTGGGTGAGAAAAATATTAAATGCCTTAATGTTGTTGCCAATTTTGCAAATCCAATAAGTTTTCCAACTTTTGATTCAACGTCATCATATTGATTTTCTTTTGGGGTTGAAATGACGTGAAATGTTTTTGTTGTTGAAAGAAATGTAATACACATCATAACTGGGTTATTCCAAGAGCTGTAAAGCCCCTGAAATGAATCAGTGACCTCATCCCTGCTCATCTGTCTGTTTTCCCACTTCTGCTACCTCCCTGACGTCAGTACCCGTTAATCTATTTCCAGACTACTCTCCGAAGTTGAAGTGGGTAGACAGATGAGTGTTTGTTGTCCTCCGCCCTGGTTTTATCTAGGGTAAGGGCCTAGTCCTTATGAATAGTCATTGTGACTGTAGCGCCCTGGGGACCTGGCTGGGGACCGCTCTCTTCTACTGCTGTACAGTTAACGGTGACAGAAGAGAAGCACCGAAATAGTGGACTGATGTCATGCAGAGAGATGGGAAAGAGGCAGAGAGCAGCCCCGAAAGAGACAGAGAGATGGGAAAGAGGCAGAGAGCAGCCCCAAAAGAGACAGAGAGATGGGAAAGAGGCAGAGAGCAGCCCCGAAAGAGACAGAGAGATGGGAAAGAGGCAGAGAGATGGGAAAGAGGCAGAGAGATGGGAAAGAGACAGAGAGATGGGAAAGCGGCAGAGAGCAGCCCGAAAGAGACAGAGAGAGAGAGAGAGAGAGTTAAGTTAACTGTTCATAAAGATCTTAACGGATTCTCATGCAAATAGAAAATACGAGACAAGTTTCCTATTGGCCAGATTATTTATGCCAAGTTTTCCGATTGGCCAGGTTATTTGTGCCAAGTTTCCTATTGGCCAGGTTATACAACGAGACTAACAAGGTTGTTACATCACAGAGGAGCTGTCACTTGTCTTTATACATATCAAATAGATACTGTTGCTTGGTGTTACAAAAATACATGTCTGTGATTGACAGACAACCCCACGTGCTATATCATTAATGGTCCATAGAGGGCATTGAAGTAGAGTCTACCTGCCTATAGCCTGGTCCCGGAAAGCCATGTAATGGGCAGGCATCTGTTCTAATCCAGAATATAAACCCCAAAACATTTTGTCTAAGGCCCAAGAGAAGAGAGTGTATTCGATACATTAGAAATGTATAGGACAGTTTCTTTCTGTCCAGTATGGATGAATGTTCATGACAGCCAGACATTCATCCATCTTGTCCTTTTGGTGACTGAATTCCCTGTCATACATATAGAGGAATAGGGATCTGCATCTGTCATCACTTCAGAGTTCATCAGTGTGTGTGTGTGTGTGAGCTGGGTGTATTGTTTGTGAGAGGCCCTCTCTGTCTCCATTCGGGACCGTGCAAGTTTTGCTTTGCATTCCGAGCGGCGGGACCATTAGATGTTAATCCGTCTCAGTGGTGCGAATAAAGATGGATTCCCTCTCATTAAATCCTTCATATTTGTTGGCTTTCGTTCCCTTATTGGGCCTCTCAGTCTCCTACAGACACAGAACGGATTCACCTTGTGCATGGTGCTTACTGCAGGGCATTAACCAGTGTAAGACATTGGCAAAGGATCACATTTCCCTCCCTATCTCCCTCAACCCCAACCACAAGCCCATCCTCCAAGGAAGTGTACTTGAACTCTTTGGCATTGCTTACTGTTAGGGATTTTAGGCAGGGTTTCTGTAAAAGCACTTTGTGACATCTGCTGTTGTAAAAAGGGCTTAATAAACACATTGGATTGATTGAAAAAACTTCTCATAGAATTTCTGCCATGAAGTTTTGTCTCGATCATGTGTCCTCCATCTAACCTTCTGCGTGGAATAACTTTGTGGCTTAATTAGCTGGTAAATGTCTCGGTGTGATCGCATAATCTCCCTGGGCCCAGAGAAAAGCATGAAAGCCCCCCTCTCCCTTGATTATGATTAAGATGTTTGCGTAGCTGGGCGTAAACAGATCTGTCACAATTAGAGATGTTAGGGAAGCGTGGCATTCCTTCGTTCCTACTCTATCTTGATGTGGAGAAATGGCACGGACCACTAGGGGTGGGATGATGGGAGGGTCCCTTAGTGGACGGGAGATGGGCGGTAACCTTAGGGGGGAGCTGGATTGAGTGGGAGTTATGGATGGGAAGGTGTGTGGAAAATACCCCCCCTTGAGAATAGAAGCACGGAAGCTGCTGCTTTAACAAATAGTGTGCACATTATTATGTCCAGAAATATTTGACAAAGAGATGGAGGTGTAGAATATGGATGGTTGGGCAGACGTGGACAATATGACCTTTCTAATCTATTCTAATATCCACTGTGCTCACCAGGGTGCTTGTCTTTCCATTGTCTTATTGGTTTCTGTCGTGGAGAAGGCAGCTGTGTTCTCTCCACAGCTCCACCGATCTGTCTCCCATCACCTTGGTCCTCAACGGTGCTTGTTGTGGTTGTTGTTGTTGTTGTTGTTGCTGTTACTGTTGTTGTTTTCCTCTTCCCCATCATTGTTTGGGTCTTACATGCTGAGCGCTCTTCTTATTTTTCTTCTTCTTCTTTGGTATAATGTCGTTCGCAGCAATTGTATGTGCATTCTACTGTACAGGTGTACAGGTGGATAATAAAGATCCGAAAATGAAAAAATGCGGGGTAAAAAATGCCACAATGTACATTTCAAAAAATATACACCACCATTGAGAGAAATTGCCAAGAAACTGAAGATCTCGTACAACGTTGTGTACTACTCCCTTCACAGAACAGCGCAAACGGCCTCTAACCAGAATAGAAAGAGGAGTGGGAGGCCCCGGTGCACAACTGAGCAAGAGGACAAGTACATTAGAGTGTCTAGTTTGAGAAACAGACTCCTCACAAGTCCTCAACTGGCAGCTTACTTAAATATTACCCGCAAAACACCCGTCTCAACGTCAACAGTGAAGAGGCGACTCCAGGATGTTGGCCTTCTAGGCAGAGTTCTCTGTCCAGTCTCAATGTCAACAGTGAAGAGGCGACTCCGGGATGCTGGCCTTCTAGGCAGAGTTCTCTGTCCAGTCTCAATGTCAACAGTGAAGAGGCGACTCCAGGATGCTGGCCTTCTAGACAGTTACTCTGTCCAGTGTCTGTGTTCTTTTTCCCATCTTAATCTTTTATTTTTATTGGCCAGTCTGAGATGTGGATTTTTCTTTGCAGCTCTGCCTAGAAGGCCAGCATCCTGGAGTCACCTCTTCACTGTTGACGTTGAGACTGGTGTTTTACGGATACTATTTAGTAGACATACAGTGATAATGTGTAGGTAGTGTGTAGTAATTCAATAGGGATTTAGGAGGCATACAGTGGTAATGTGTAGGTAGTGTGTAGTAATTCAATAGGGATTTAGGAGGCATACAGTGCCACTTGTGCTCCCTCTCCAGCTGCTCCTTATGGTGCACACCGGTCACCATCGTTACGCGCACCTGTGCGTCATCAGACTCACCTGGAGTCCATCACTTCCCTGATTGGTTCCCTATGTATGTCACTCCCTTTGGTTCTTTCCCCAGGCGTCATTGTTTCTGTTTCATGTCTGTGTGCTGTTAGTGTTTCCTGTTTTGTATTATGTTGCATTTAAAATACCCACTCCCTGAACTTGCTTCCCGACTCTCAGCGCACATCGTTATGTACAGCAGTAATGTATGTATGTGTCGGTATTGTGTAGTAATTCAAGAAATGAACATGTAGGTTTTAAGTAGTAGATAGCAAAAGCTCAGTAGTCTCAAGGAAGAATTACAGTACGCAGTGATTTGAATAGGAACTATGTAGTGTTCACCACTAGTGAAACGTCCCAATTTATAACTCATTACTACTTAAACTACTACATAAATCACTTATTTTCACTACATCTCAATAGCAATCAAGTAGTAAAACCAGTAGGTTTTGTGTAGTAGTAATTTAGTAGTACTTTTTCATGTGGGTGCAGCACTTCCATGCCATTGCTCTCAATGAGCATTTTTTTCCCCCCAAATACAATGATGAGACATTGTAAATGTGTATTGACTAAACAATAAGAAGTCCTATCCTTCTGAATCAAGCATGGTTGAGAAGTATCCATCACATTGTGCCATGTGGGTTTTCGTAGCTCCACAGAAGGTTAATGCAAGATCAATCATAACGTTGTTAGTTACAGTTAAATGGTTGCTTTGTGTGAAGCAGAGGGCACTATTTCTTCCCGGTCAGTGCCAGTACACCTACAGGGAACATGAAAACAGTCGCTCCAGAATCTCTTTCATGGGTGAGCATAGCACTTCCCAAGGTCCTTCACTAATTTGCACCCGTTATGCTGTTTGTGTGTGGAGCCAGGGTGAGTTATCAGACAGGTGGTGTTTAATCTCAGACGACAGAGCGTGACAGTAGGTCTCCCGAGGAGGGAGGCCATGAAGAGAACGACCCCCATGTGTGTCGCTTTATGGACGGTTACAGTCCTAACGGGGATACACACACACTGACTACCACACACACACACACACACACACACACACACACACACACACACACACACACACACACACACACACACACACTGACTAACACACACACACACACACACACACACACACACACACACACACACTGACTAACACACACACACACACACACACACACACACACACACACACTGACTACCACACACACACTGACTACCACACACACACACACTGACTACCACATACACACACACTGACTACCCCACACACACTGACTACCACACACATGCTGACTACCACACATACACACACTGACTACCACAAACACACTGACTACCACACGCATGCTGACTACCACACATACACACACTGACTACCACGCACACACTGACTACCACACACACACTGACTACCACACACATGCTGACTACCACACACACACTGACTACCACACGCATGCTGACTACCACACATACACACTGGCTACCACACACACACTGACTACCACACACATGCTGACTACCACACACACACTGACTACCACACACATGCTGACTACCACACACACACACGCTGACTACCACACACACACTGACTACCACACACACACTGACTACCACACACACACACACACACACACACACACTGACTACCACACACACACACACACACACACACACACACACTGACTACCACATACACATGCTGACTACCACACACACACTGACTACCACACACATGCTGACTACCACACACACACACACACACACACACACAGAGTGTGTGTTGCTTAATGGATGGTTGCGGTACTGACTGGGATACAGTCTAGATGAGATCCAGTGAGCCTCAGGGAGGGGAGGGTGAGGAGGTGATTGGTTTTAGACTAGCCCACTGAAGTAATTACTCCTGGGGTTACACAGGTCTAATCGCTGGCTACCTCATTACTTCACTGGAACATCCTATTAAAACAGGCTTGATACACTATTAGCACCCCATCAAGGTGTGTGGGTCCTCCTAGTGAATGGGATTGTATGACTATGCCATGATTTGAGGTAGTATGGTGTTCCAAGATTGAAGATGACGTGATCTTGGCCATGTATGACTTCACCACCAATATAAAAGGGTGGTCTTGGTTTTACTCTTGGTTATAGGCCATCAATGAACTAATGTTATACAGTTAAGTGTCACACAGTATACATAGCCCACAAAGCAAATGACAAAACATGACTTTAACTGACAAACACTTAGATAGGTTGTAGACAACCTGTTTGCAAAGGCGATGGAAAAGGAGTTGGTCAAATGCCAAACAGGAGTGAAACCCAGACTAGCATTCAGGCTAGAAACCCAGGCTAGCATTCAGGCTAGAAACCCAGGCTAGCATTCAGGCTAGAAACCAGGCTGGCATTCAGGCTAGAAACCCAGGATAGAAACCAGGCTGGCATTCAGGCTAGAACCCAGGATAGAAACCAGGCTGGCATTCAGGCTAGAAACCCAGGATAGAAACCCAGGCTAGCATTCAGGCTAGAAACCCAGGCTAGCATTCAGGCTAGAAACCCAAGATAGAAACCAGGCTAGCATTCAGGCTAAAAACACAGGATAGAAACCAGGCTAGCATTCAGACTAGAAACCCAGGCTAGCATTCAGGCTACAAACCCAGGCTGGCATTCAGGCTAGAAACCCAGGCTAGCATTCAGGCTACCATTCGGGCTAGAAACCAAGGCTAGCATTCAGGTTAGAAACCCAGGCTAGCATTCAGGCTAGAAACCCAGGATATAAACCAGGCTAGCATTCAGGCTAGAAACCCAGGATAGAAACCAGGCTAGCATTCAGGCTAGAAACCCAGGATAGAAACCAGGCTAGCATTCAGGCTAGAAACCCAGGATAGAAACCAGGCTAGCATTCAGGCTAGAAACCCAGGATAGAAACCAGGCTAGCATTCAGGCTAGAAACCCAGGCTAGCATTCTGGCTAGAAACCCAGGATAGAAACCCAGGCTAGCATTCAGGCTAGAATCCCAGGCTAGCATTCAGGATAGAAACCCAGAATAGAAACCAGGCTAGCATTCAGGCTAGAAACCCAGGCTAGCATTCAGGCTAGAATCCCAGGCTAGCATTCAGGATAGAAACCCAGGATAGAAACCCGGGCTAGCATTCAGGCTACAAACCCAGGCTGGCATTCAGGCTAGAAACCCAGGCTAGCATTCAGGCTAGAAACCCAGGATAGCATTCAGGCTAGAAATCCAGGCTAGCATTATGGTGCATTACACCATCACATAGATAACTACAGACCACCTGCATTACACCATCACATAGATAACTACAGACCACCTGCATTACACCATCACATAGATAAATACAGCCCTACTGTATGACTCCCTGCATTACACCATCACATAGATAACTACAGTCCTACTATATGACCCCCTGCATTACACCATCACATAGATAACTACAGCCCTACTGTATGACCCCCTGCATTACACCATCACATAGATAACTACAGACCACCTACATGACCCCCTGCATTACACCATCACATAGATAACTACAGACCACCTACATGACCCCCTGCATTACACCATCACATAGATCACTACAGACCTACTATATGACCCCCTGCATTACACCATCACATAGATAACTACAGACCTACTATATGACCCCCTGCATTACACCATCACATAGATAACTACAGACCACCTACATGACCCCCTGCATTACACCATCACATAGATAACTACAGACCACCTACATGACCCCCTGCATTACACCATCACATAGATCACTACAGACCTACTATATGACCCCCTGCATTACACCATCACATAGATAACTACAGACCTACTATATGACCCCATGCATTACACCATCACATAGATAACTACAGACCACCTACATGACCCCCTGCATTACACCATCAGATAGATAACTACAGACCTACTGTATGAATCCCTGCATTACACCATCACATAGATAACTACAGACCACCTACATGACCCCCTGCATTACACCATCACATAGATAACTACAGACCACCTACATGACCCCCTGCATTACACCATCAGATAGATAACTACAGCCCTACTGTATGAAACCCTGCATTACACCATCACATACAGTACCAGTCAAAAGTTTGGACACACCTACTCATTCAAAGGTTTTTTCTTTATTTTTACTATTTCTGTAGAATAATAGAATAATAGTGAAGACGTCAAAACTATAAAATAACACATATGGAATCATGTAGTTTGCAAAAAAAGTGTAGCCCTTACACAGCCTGGAAGTGTGATTGGAGTCATTGTCCTGTTGAAAAACAAATGGTAGTCCCACTAAGCACAAACCAGATGGGATGGCGTATCGCTGCAGAATGCTGTGGTAGCCATGCTTGTTAAGTGTGCCTTGAATTCTAAATAAATCCCTGACAGTGTCACCAGCAAAGCACCCCCACATCATCAAACCTCCTCCTCTATGCTTCACGGTGGGAACCACACAAGCTGAGATCACCCGTTCACCTACTCTGCGTCTCACAAAGACACGGCAGTTGGAACCAAAAATCTCACATTTGGACTCATCAGACCAAAGGACAGATTTCCACCAGTCTAATATCCATTGCTTGTGTTTCTTGGCCCAAGCAAGTCTCTTCTTCATATTGGTGTCCTTTAGTATTCGTTTCTTTGTAGCAATTCGACCATGAAGGCCTGATTCACGCAGTCTCTTCTGAACAGTTGATGTTGAGATGTGTCTGTTGAACTCTGTGAAGCATTTATTTTGGCTGTAATCTGAGGTGCAGTTAATTGCCAATTTCTGAGGCTGGCAACTCTAATGAACTTATCCTCTGCAGCAGAGGTAACTCTGGGTCTTCCTTTCCTGTGGCGGTCCTCATGAGAGACAGTTAATTATCATAGCGCTTGATGGTTTTTGCGACTGCAAGTTCTTGAAATGTTCTGTATTGACTGACCTTCATGTCTTAAAGTAATGTTGGACTGTCATTTCTCTTTGCTTATTTGAGTAAAATATATCACTAGCCACTTTAAACAATGCTACCTAATATAATGTTTACATACCCTACATTATTCATCTCATATGTATATGTATATACTGTACTCTATATCATCTACTGCATCTTTATGTAATACATGTATCACTAGCCACTTTAACTATGCCACTTTGTTTACATACTCATCTCATATGTATATACTGCACTCAATACCATCTACTGTATCTTGCCTATGCCGCTCTGTACCATCACTCATTCATATCAAATCAAATCAAAATTATTTATATAGCCCTTCGTACATCAGCTGATATCTCAAAGTGCTGTACAGAAACCCAGCCTAAAACCCCAAACAGCAAGCAATGCAGGTGTAGAAGCACGGTGGCTAGGAAAAACTCCCTAGAAAGGCCAAAACCTAGGAAGAAACCTAGAGAGGAACCAGGCTATGTGGGGTGGCCAGTCCTCTTCTGGCTGTGCCGGGTGGAGATTATAACAGAACATGGCCAAGATGTTCAAATGTTTATAAATGAC
The DNA here is from genome assembly GCF_057628025.1 of Oncorhynchus mykiss. Lineage (NCBI taxonomy): Eukaryota > Metazoa > Chordata > Actinopteri > Salmoniformes > Salmonidae > Oncorhynchus > Oncorhynchus mykiss. The sequence goes on along the minus strand of NC_143042.1, from coordinate 49,242,341 downwards.
CAGCATGGTCGAATAATGATAATGCAGAACAGTTGAAACTGGAGCAGCAGCACGGCCAGGTGGACTGGGGACAGCAAGGAGTCATCATGTCAGGTAGTCCTGTGGCATGGTCCTAGGGCTCAGGTCCTCCGAGAGAGAGAAAGAAAGAGAGAAGGAGAGAATTAGAGAATGCACACTTAGATTCACACAGGACACCGAATAGGACAGGAGAAGTACTCCAGATATAACAAACTGACCATAGCCCCCCGACACATAAACTACTGCAGCATAAATACTGGAGGCTGAGACAGGAGGGGTCAGGAGACACTGTGGCCCCATCCGAGGACACCTCCGGACAGGGCCAAAGAGGAAGGATACAACCCCACCCACTTTGCCAAAGCACAGCCCCCACACCACTACAGGGATATCTTCAACCACCAACTTACCATCCTGAGACAAGGCTGAGTATAGCCCACAAAGACCTCCGCCACGGCACAACCCAAGGGGAGGGGGGGGGGCAACCCAGACAGGATGACCACATCAGTGAATCAACCCTCTCTGGTGACGCACCCCCTCCAGGGACGGCATGAGAGAGCCCCAGTAAGCCAGTAAGTAAGCCATATATCTTTATGTACATATTCTTTATCCCCTTACACTTGTGTCTATAACGTAGTAGTTTTGGAATTGTTAGCTAGATTACTTGTTGGTTATTACTGGTTATTATTACATTTCGCTACACTCGCATTAACATCTGCTAACCATGTGTATGTGACAAATAAAAGTTGATTTGATTTGTTCTTGCCATAACATGGACTTGGTCTTTTACCAAATAGGGCTATTTTCTGTACACTTGTCACAACACAACTGATTGGCTGAAACTGATTTAAGAAGGAAAGAAATACATATAAGCCAGCCGCACCAATGTGTCGGAGGAAATACCGTGCACCTGACGACCGCGCCTGCCACAGGAATTGTTAGTGCGAGATGGGACAAGGACACCCCTGCTGTCCAAACCCTTCCCTAAAGCGGAAACGCTGGGCCAATTGTGCGCCACCCCATGGGTATCCCGGTCGCAGCCGGCTGAAACAGAGCCTGGACTCGAATCCAGAATCTGTAGTGGCACAGCACTGTTAATTGAAATGCATTCCAGGTGACTACCTCATGAAGCTGGTTGAGAGAATGTGAAGAGTGTGCAAAGTTGTCATCAAGGCAAAGGGTGTCTACTTTGAAGAATCTCAAAGAATTTGTTTAACACTTTTTTGGTTACTATATTAACTATTATTCTACAATGTATTTTATTTTTTATTTTTTAATAATGAAAAACCCTTGAATGAGTAGGTGTGTCCAAACTTTTGTCTGGTACTGAATACACACACACCCACACACTATGTGTGTGTGTATATATACAGTGCCTTGCGAAAGTATTCGGCCCCCTTGAACTTTGCGACCTTTTGCCACATTTCAGGCTTCAAACATAAAGATATAAAACTGTATTTTTTTGTGAAGAATCAACAACAAGTGGGACACAATCATGAAGTGGAACGACATTTATTGGATATTTCAAACTTTTTTAACAAATCAAAAACTGAAAAATTGGGCGTGCAAAATTATTCAGCCCCTTTACTTTCAGTGCAGCAAACTCTCTCCAGAAGTTCAGTGAGGATCTCTGAATGATCCAATGTTGACCTAAATGACTAATGATGATAAATACAATCCACCTGTGTGTAATCAAGTCTCCGTATAAATGCACCTGCACTGTGATAGTCTCAGAGGTCCGTTAAAAGCGCAGAGAGCATCATGAAGAACAAGGAACACACCAGGCAGGTCCGAGATACTGTTGTGAAGAAGTTTAAAGCCGGATTTGGATACAAAAAGATTTCCCAAGCTTTAAACATCCCAAGGAGCACTGTGCAAGCGATAATATTGAAATGGAAGGAGTATCAGACCACTGCAAATCTACCAAGAATTGGCCGTCCCTCTAAACTTTCAGCTCATACAAGGAGAAGACTGATCAGAGATGCAGCCAAGAGGCCCATGATCACTCTGGATGAACTGCAGAGATCTACAGCTGAGGTGGGAGACTCTGTCCATAGGACAACAATCAGTCGTATATTGCACAAATCTGGCCTTTATGGAAGAGTGGCAAGAAGAAAGCCATTTCTTAAAGATATCCATAAAAAGTGTTGTTTAAAGTTTGCCACAAGCCACCTGGGAGACACACCAAACATGTGGAAGAAGGTGCTCTGGTCAGATGAAACCAAAATTTAACTTTTTGGCAACAATGCAAAACGTTATGTTTGGCGTAAAAGCAACACAGCTGAACACACCATCCCCACTGTCAAACATGGTGGTGGCAGCATCATGGTTTGGGCCTGCTTTTCTTCAGCAGGGACAGGGAAGATGGTTAAAATTGATGGGAAGATGGATGGAGCCAAATACAGGACCATTCTGGAAGAAAACCTGATGGAGTCTGCAAAAGACCTGAGACTGGGACGGAGATTTGTCTTCCAACAAGACAATGACAACAAAACATAAAGCAAAATCTACAATGGAATGGCTCAAAAATAAACATATCCAGGTGTTAGAATGGCCAAGTCAAAGTCCAGATCTGAATCCAATCGAGAATCTGTGGAAAGAACTGAAAACTGCTGTTCACAAATGCTCTCCATCCAACCTCACTGAGCTCGAGCTGTTTTGCAAGGAGGAATGGGAAAAAATGTCAGTCTCTCGATGTGCAAAACTGATAGAGACATACCCCAAGCGACTTACAGCTGTAATCGCAGGAAAAGGTGGCGCTACAAAGTATTAACTTAAGGGGGCTGAATAATTTTGCACGCCCAATTTTTCAGTTTTTGATTTGTTAAAAAAGTTTGAAATATCCAATAAATGTCGTTCCACTTCATGATTGTGTCCCACTTGTTGTTGATTCTTCACAAAAAAATACAGTTTTATATCTTTATGTTTGAAGCCTGAAATGTGGCAAAAGGTCGCAAAGTTCAAGGGGGCCGAATACTTTCGCAAGGCACTGTATATACCATCATCTGTATTCTCCCACTCTGCTCCCAATGCCCAATGCCATGTGTGTGTTGTCTGTTCTTTTCATGAGTTAACCAAACAGAGAGGTACAAGGGGGAGAGAGGGAGGTAAATGACTAGGGGAGAGGGGGGAGGTAAAGGTCTGGGGGAAGGGGGAGGTAAAGGACTGGGGGAGAGGGGGGAGGTAAAGGACTGGGGGAGAGGGGGGAGGTAAAGGACTGGGGGAGAGGGGGGAGGTAAAGGACTGGGGGCGAGGGGGAGGTAAAGGACTGGGGGCGAGGGGGAGGTAAATAACTGGGGGAGAGGGTGGAGGTAAAGGACTAGGGGAGAGGGGGGAGGTAAATGACTGCGGGAGAGGGGGGAGGTAAAGGACTAGGGGAAGGGGGAGGTAAATGACTAGGGGAGAGGGGGGAGGTAAATGACTGGGGGAGAGGGGGAGGTAAAGGACTGGGGGAGGGGGGGTAAAGAACTGGGGGAGAAGGGGGAGGTAAAGGACTGGGGGAGAGGGGGAGGTAAAGGACTAGGGGAGAGGGGAGGTAAAGGACTAGTGGAGAGGGGGGAGAGGGGGAGGTAAAGAACTAGGGGAGAGGGGAGGTAAAGGACTAGGGGAGAGGGGGGAGAGGGGGAGGTAAAGGACTAGAGGGAGAGGGGGGAGGTAAAGGACTAGAGGAGAGGGGGGACAGGGGGAGGTAAAGGACTGGGGGAGAGGGGGAGGTAAAGGACTGGGGGAGAGGGGGAGGTAAAGGACTAGGGGAGAGGGGAGGTAAAGGACTAGGGGAGAGGGGGGAGAGGGGGAGGTAAAGGACTAGAGGGAGAGGGGGGAGGTAAAGGACTAGAGGAGAGGGGGGACAGGGGGAGGTAAAGGACTAGAGGAGAGGGGGGACAGGGGGAGGTAAAGGACTAGGGGAGAGGGGGGACGGGGAGGTAAAGGCCTAGGGGAGAGGGGGAGGTAAAGGACTAGGGGAGAGGGGGGAGAGGGAGAGGTAAAGGACTAGAGGGGGGGATCGGGGGTAGATGTGAAGGTAAAAGACTAGGGGAGAGGGGGAGATAAAGGACTAGAGGGAGGGGGAGGTAAAGGACTAGGGGAGAGGGGGAGGACTAGAGGGAGAGGGGAGATAAAGGACTAGGGGAGAGGGGGGAGAGGGGGAGGTAAAGCACTAGAGGGAGAGGGGGGAGGTAAAGGACTAGAGGGAGAGGGGGAGGTAAAGGACTAGAGGAGAGGGGGGAGAGATAAAGGACTAGGGGAGAAGGGGGAGGTAAAGGACTGGAGGAGAGGGGGAGGTAAAGGACTGGGGGAGGGGGGGGGGTAAAAGACTGGGGGAGAAGGGGAGGTAAAGGACTGGGGGAGAGGGGGAGGTAAAGGACTGGGGGAGAGGGGGAGGTAAAGGACTAGGGGAGAGGTAAAGGACTAGGGGAGAGGGGGAGGTAAAGGACTAGGGGAGAGGGGGGAGAGGGGGAGGTAAAGGACTAGAGGAGGGGGAGGTAAAGGACTAGGGGAGAGGGGAGGTAAAGGACTAGGAGAGAGGGGGGAGAGGGGGAGGTAAAGGACTAGGGGAGAGGGGGAGGTAAATGACTAGGGGAGAGGGGGAGGTAAAGGACTAGGGGAGAGGGGGGACAGGGGAGGTAAAGGACTAGAGGAGAGGGGGGACAGGGGGAGGTATAGGACTAGGGGAGAGGGGGGACAGGGGGAAGTAAATGACTAGGGGAGAGAGGGAGGTAAAGGCCTAGGGGAGAGGGGGAGGTAAAGGACTAGGGGAGAGGGGGGAGAGGGGGAGAGGGAGAGGTAAGGGACTAGAGGGGGGGATCTGGGGTAGATGTGAAGGTAAAAGACTAGGGGAGAGGGGGAGATAAAGGACTAGAGGGAGGGGGAGGTAAAGGACTAGAGGGGGGATCGGGGGAGAGAGGGTAGATGTGGAGGTAAAGGACTAGGCGAGAGGGGGAGATAAAGGATTAGAGGGAGGGGGAAGGGGTAGATTTGGAGGTAAAGGACTAGGGGAGTGGGGAAGAGGGGGAGGTAAAGGCCTAGAGGGAGGGGAGGAGGTGGTTGATGTGGAGGTAAAGGACTAGGGGAGAGGAGGGAGGTAAAGGTCTAGGGGAGAGAGGGAAGTGGGGTTGTGGAGATAAATGACTAGGAGAGAGGGGGAGAGGGGGAGGTAAAGGCGTAGAGGGAGGGGGGAGGGAGGGGAGGGTAGATGTGGAGGTAAAGGACTAGGGGAGAGGGGGTAAATGTGGAGGTAAAGGACTGGAGTGAGGGGGAGGGGGAGAGGGGTAGATGTGGAGGTAAAGGACTAGAGGGGGAGGGGGAGAGGGGGGAAATGTGGAGGTAAAGGAGGAGAGGGGGTAGATGTGAAGGTAAAGGACTAGAGGGGGAGGGGGGAGAGGGGTTAGATGTGGAGGTAAAGGACTAGAGTGAGGGGGAGGGGGAGAGGGGTAGATGTGGAGGTAAAGGACTAGAGGGGGGAGAGGGGGTAGATGTGGAGGTAAAGGAGGAGAGGGGGTAGATGTGGAGGTAAAGGACTAGGCAGGAAGAGACAAAAATAGAGAAACCCCAATAATACAGAGAATGAATAGGAGGACTTCTCCTCTCCTCTCCTCTCCTCTCCTCTCCTCTCCTCTCCTCTCCTCTCCTCTCCTCTCCTCTCCTCTCCTCTCCTCTCCTCCTGTAGGTCCTACTCCATCAAATATTCAAACTGCAGCTCCTCCTCATTCTCTGGACAACTGAAACAACAAATCCATGAACAGTAAACAGCCTGTGGTTCCCCATTTATTGTAAACCAACAAAAACAAACTAGCCAAAAGACAAAATGGAGGACCAGGGCTGCCTGGCAGTGAACCATATTTTACAGAGATGACTTTTTCTACACAGATAGTTAACCTACCCTGAGACTCAGAGATTGCGTCCGAAATGGCACCCAATTCCCTACATAATGCAGTTCTTTCGACTAGGGCCCAGAGACTCCTACTACACCTAACAGTTGTTTTCCTGTATACATGTACAGGGACTCTACAGTGTTGTTATGGGTGGGTTTGTGAATGGACGGTCTAACCTACATATTGAGTAACTCAGTGATTGACAGCCAATGTCATTAGTGTCACAGACTGAGGGGCAAAATTTGTCAACCACAGAGATTTGTGATTCACTACTGGTCGCTTGTCTGATGGTAAGAAATTAAAACACTCAAGAGATACTGATAGAAGCAATTCATTAAATGTGGATTTGTTGTGTGACAGGTAGCCTAGCGGTTAAGAGCGTTGGGCCAGTAACCAAAAAGTCGCTGGTTCAAAATCCCAGAGCCGACTAGGTGAAAAATCTGTTGATGTGCCCTTGAGCAAATGACTTAACCCTAATTGCTCTGGATAAGAGCGTCTGCTAAATGATCAAAATGTTGAAGGAAATAAAATAGGACATCAAGTAACAACAGTGGAGATTCCTGGCCTGGTTAAAACCAAGGGTCTAATTAGATCTATGTGGAAGGATGGCAAGTAGAGTGGAATTAAACCCTGAACTTTGACCTCTTGGACAGCTGTCCACAGTCAACACTGGGGGCTTAATCAGTGGGGGTGGAGATCTGTATATAATGACGAGATGCTCATGTCTCCACCATAACAGTAGAAGTCATCGTCCCAAAGGCGGGAAGCCAGGTGACAAGCTAAGCTCATAGAAACACATTGGATTTATTTTGGACAGATAATTGGTGAGAGTGAAACATTTTGCTTCGCCTCTTCCTCTCTTTTGGGGGTCAGGTGCATCGTTCAGGAACCTTGCAGATAGAAATGTCATGTAGAGAGTCGGTATGGGCTATTCTACATCGCAGGGAGAGTCATGTTCTACACACAATAGCAATTTCTATCTGGAGGTTCTGAAATGTTGCACCCATTTGGATAACCCTATTGGATAAGACCAAATATGACCTGACAGCAGTGTGTGGTCCTTAAAATGGCGTACATAGGCCTACTACACAGCTGACATCAAATGGAGTCTTGGGAAAAAAAGCCACTGTCAGCAACATCTCCGACAGGATGTTATATCCTGTATTAACAAACCTCCAAACATGCCATACTACACTCCTTCTGTAACAGTATGGCTTCCTTCCCTCTCCTCGCCCCTGACTGGGCTCGAACTAGGGACCCTCTGCACACATCAACACCCACGAAGCATTGTTACCCATCGCACCACAAACTACTTCAGGTCTCAGAGCGAGGGACGTCACCGATTGAAACGCTATTAGCGCGCACCCTGTTAACTAGCTAGCCGTTTCACATCGGTTACACTTCCATGGCCTCCAACTGCTCTTAAATGCTATTAAAACTAAATGCATGCTTTTCAACCGTTCACTGCCCGCACGACTAGTATCACTACTCTGGACGGTTCTGAATTAGAATATGTGGACAACTACACATACCTAGGTGTCTGGCTAGACTGTAAACTCTCCTTCCAGATTCATATTAAACATCTCCAATCCAAAATAAAATCTAGAATCGGCTTCCTATTTCGGAACAAAGCCTCCTTCATTCACGCCGCCAAACATACCCTCGTAAAACTGACTATCCTACCGATCCTTGACTTTGGCGATGTCATTTACAAATTAGCCTCCAACACTCTACTCAGCAAACTGGATGCAGTCTATCACAGTGCCATCCGTTTTGTCACCAAAGCCCCATATACCACCCACCACTGCGACCTGTATGCTCTAGTCGGCTGACCATAGCTACATATTCGTCGCCAGACCCACTGGCTCCTGGTCATCTATAAGTCTATGCTAGGTAAAGCTCCGCCTTATCTCAGCTCACTGGTCACGATAACACCCACCGGTAGCACGTGCTCCAGCAGGTATATCTCACTGGTCATCCCCAAAGCCAACACCTCCTTTGGCTGCCTTTCCTTCCAGTTTTCTGCTGCCAATGACTGGAACGAATTGCAAAAATTGCTGAAGCTGGAGACTTATATTTCCCTCGCTAACTTTAAACATCAGCTATCTGAGGAGCTAACCAATCGCTGCAGCTGTACATAGCCCATCTGTAAATAACCCATCCAATCTACCTACCACATCCCCATATTGTTTTAAATGACTTTTCTGCTCTTTTGCACACCAGTATCTCTACTTGCAAATCATCATCTGCACATCTATCACTCCAGTGTTAATTTGCTAAATTTGAATTACTTCGCTATTATGGCTATTTATTGCCTTACCTCCTCACGCAATTTGCGTACACTGTATATAGACTTTATTTATTTTATATTATGTTATTGACTGTTGTTTATTCCATGTGTAACTGTGTTGTTGTTTGTGTCGCACTGCTTTGCTTTATCTTGGCCAGGTCGCAGTTGTAAATGAGAACTTGTTCTCAACTAGCCTACCTGGTTAAATAAAGGTGAAATAAAAAGTTTAGAAATCAGTTCGTGGGAAGGGGTTAAGTCTTCAACGATTAAGGCTTTCAGAAACAGCAATGTAGGGTATGTGTCACCAGATGGCGCACATGCTATTTGCACCGCGCGTCTTCCAGTTGACAGACACACAGACACGACCACGTTGTTTCCATTGTATGGCCTCGCTCCAGTTCCACTCCATCCCTCCGAGCCTCCCTCCCTCTCTCTCCGCTTACAGTAGTGCTATCTATCTTCCACTCGAATCGCAGTCTCTCTGTCAGTATCCACGATATGAGCGCTATAATGGCGCGAAACATGGTACCTCTGCGTCCGAAAGGAACAGTTTCAGCGCACCTGTGCCGGGCTGTGTTTATCGCCTCGGCTTGGATGTCACTGATGGGACCCGTGCGATGTGACAGCCGGAGCGACGCGCATCGTATGCTTGACAGCGGTATAGGCATAGACAGGAGAGACGGAATGTTCGGACAGGACTTGGGTGATAATGATATGGACATGGAATCCCGGCGCTTCAGGAGAGCTCTATCCCAAGAGAAAGTGTCCCTGCTCAGCAGCTCGTTCGTGCTCAAAGGGGATGCCACTCACAACCAGGCGATGGTTCACTGGACGGGGGAGAACAGCAGCGTAAGTACCCGTCCCGTCCCGGTTACACTCCGTTGTGATGTAGTGGGTTCCCCGCTTGTAGCCTACACAACCCGCCAGTCACCATAACAGCCCATCCCAATTGACATAAGTTATTGTCCAGGTAATAGCTACACATGCGTAAATTATTTTTCCTTCGTGGCTTTCATTGCTCATGCCATTGAATCCCGTTTTGTTGTTTGGCTACTCTGAAACGCATCAATATGTCTTCAAGTGCGCTTCTAACAAACATATTTATGCCCATGGTCTGTGTTTACAACAGCTACATTTATTATTGTGTGTCAAGCCCTGACTGATGAGAGAGGACATGGCTGGTTGCGGAGAAGTGCATCCAACCCACCCACCTATCTTTAGTTTAGCTGGTTATGATGATGTCAGTCTGTTTAGAGGTGCGCACCGTGGAGGCAAGCTGTTTTTTTCTGTCCCACTCAGTGCCACTTGGTTGGTGTTGACATTGTCATATGATGATACTAAAGTGTTTAAATAATGTGTATTAATATCCACCTTGAATGTTTCAGTTTAAAGCGTATTTATTTGTCCAAATAATTAATTGCACATAATTCGAGGTTTATGACCTAGTTTAATTGACATGTAATTAATTGTAATTAGCAGCGCAATGTAAACAGCAAGAGAGAGGGGGAAAAAATAGATCGAGTGAGGGCTTTGTGATTGGGTAGAATATTGTCAGCTGTCCGGGACCGTGCAGTGTCTATCAAGGACATCAGTTGAATATGTGCTATTGTCACGACAGAACACGTACAGTTAGAAGGAAACGTTTCCCACTGCTACTGGCCTGCCTGCATCCTCTTTCATATGAGAAACATCATCCAGACTGCTCTCTATCTAACATGTCATGAACTAGATGACTAGCTCAACCAGGTTACATACTGTCTATATAGCAGCCACAGACAGTAACAAATACTATGCCAATGCTCAACCTATAATGTTGAAATAACATTTAGACTTGGCATAGAATTGGAATGAAATCACAAAAAAATATATATATGTTTTGTATTATAAGGGCCCATTTTCTATTCATGAAGAACTTCTGACAGACAGACTAATTCAATACTGAGACAAGTGTGAATCATCTGTCAGTCAGCCAAACACTGACAGCCTGGGACGCCATGTTTGAGTTATCCTCAATTCACTTGGCATTGCCTTACTTTGGTAAGGTCGACGTATTGAGGTCTCCCCCTATATTGCACAGCCTAATAAAAGAAGACAAATGCTGCCATTTAATTTCACTAGGTCGGACATTTACGATTCCAGCACAGATTGATAGGCATGAAAATTTAAGAATCTCTGCCCCCCCCCCCCAGTTTACAGGGCCTTCAGAGGTGGCTGTGCCCAGACAAAGGATATAGACGATTGTCAATAAATATATACCAAGGACCCAAGATGCATCATGTCTGTGGTATATCTGGTCAGAAGCAATGGTATTACACTATTTGACTTTGAACTTTTAATCATTTGTAAACAAGCAGTTGACCTTTAACCCCTAATGTTGCACATTTATTGGTAGACATCCAGACCCCTGTATATAGCCTCTGTCATGTCTTCTCCTGCTCCTCCCCTCCGGCCTCCAACATTGCCGGAATACTAACCACCGGACCTGCATTTCATCATTACGCACACCTGGCACTCATTACGCGCACCTGTTAATCATTATGATTCACACCTGGCACTCATTACGCGCACCTGTTAATTATTATGATTCACACCTGGCACTCATTACGTGCACCTGTTAATCATTATTATTCACACCTGGCACTCATTACGCGCACCTGCTAATCATTATGATTCACACCTGGCACTCATTACGCGCACCTGTTAATCATTATGATTCACACCTGAACTTCATTACCTTCATCGTTTCCTCCCTTTATATGTCGCTCTCTTATGTTCAGTCACCAGTTGGTATTATTGTTGTGTGCCGGTGTGAAGCCACATGGAATTGTCTCGTGGTTTTATTAGACGTTTCACCTGCTTCCCGACTCACAGCTCCATTATTGCAGCCTTGCTATTGTTATTTTACTGCTGCTCTTTAATTATTTGTTACTTTATTTCTTTTGTTTTTCTTTTTTAGGTATTTTTTCTTAAAACTGCATAAAATCAGACTACCATTATGCTAAATATATATAAATAGAGTAGACGTTACAACTTGTTAGACGGTACGTAACAATGACAGCAGTAATAAGGTATCCAATATTGGATTATATATATACATATACAGTGGGGAGAACAAGTATTTGATACACTGCCGATTTTGCAGGTTTTCCTACTTACAAAGCATGTAGAGGTCTGTAATTTTTTATCATAGGTACACTTCAACTGTGAGAGACGGAATCTAAAACAAAAATCCAGAAAATCACATTGTATGATTTTTGAGTAATTAATTTGCATTTTATTGCATGACATAAGAATTTAATACATCAGAAAAGCAGAACTTGATATGTTAAACATTTAATTTTGATTTACCATGGTACTAATAACCATTCACATTGTTATTAGACACCCAGACATGGTACTAATAACCATTCACATTGTTATTAGACACCCAGACATGGTACTAATAACCATTCACATTGTTATTAGACACCCAGACATGGTACTAATAACCATTCACATTGTTATTAGACACCCAGACATGGTACTAATAACCATTCACATTGTTATTAGACACCCAGACATGGTACTAATAACCATTCACATTGTTATTAGACACCCAGACATGGTACTAATAACCATTCACATTGTTATTAGACACCCAGACATGGTACTAATAACCATTCACATTGTTATTAGACACCCAGACATGGTACTAATAACCATTCACATTGTTATTAGACACCCAGACATGGTACTAATAACCATTCACATTGTTATTAGACACCCAGACATGGTACTAATAACCATTCACATTGTTATTAGACACCCAGACATGGTGCTAATAACCATTCACATTGTTATTAGACACCCAGACATGGTACTAATAACCATTCACATTGTTATTAGACACCCAGACATGGTACTAATAACCATTCCCATTGTTATTAGACACCCAGACATGGTACTAATAACCATTCACATTGTTATTAGACACCCAGACATGGTACTAATAACCATTCACATTGTTATTAGACACCCAGACATGGTGCTAATAACCATTCACATTGTTATTAGACACCCAGACATGGTACTAATAACCATTCACATTGTTATTAGACACCCAGACATGGTACTAATAACCATTCACATTGTTATTAGACACCCAGACATGGTACTAATAACCATTC
>NC_143042.1:49175000-49225000 GCF_057628025.1 Oncorhynchus mykiss | reverse complement strand
GCCGTGCGGTAGCAGAGAGAACAGTCTATGACTGGGGTGGCTGGAGTCTTTGACAGTTTTTTGGGACTTCCTCTGACACGGCCTAGTATATAGGTCCTGGATGGCAGGAAGCTTGGCCCCAGTGATGTACTGGGCCGTACGCACTACCCTCTGTAGCACCTTGCGGTCGGATGCTGAGCAGTTGCAATACCAGGCGGTGATGCAACCAGTTGCGCAGCTGTAGGACTTTTCGAGGATCTGACCCATGCCAAATGTTTTCAGTCTCCTGAGGGGGAATAGGCATTGTCGTGCCCTCTTCACGACTGTCTTGGTGGGTTTGGACCGTGATAGTTTGTTGAGGATGTGGACACCAAGGAACTTGAAGCTCTTGAACCGCGCGCGCGGCGGGGCTGGTTCTCCCAGGAGACATGGAGTCAAGGTCTTTGCCAGGGAGTTCAAAATGACTGCTTCTGCCCCCAAAGATGTCTGCTGCCAAGAGGGCTCCCTCCCTCCCTCCCTCCCTCCCTCACTCACTCACTCACTCACTCACTCACTCACTCACTCCCTTCATGAGTATTTTCCATTCGATGAGGTCATTAGAGCTTGTGTGTCTTCAAACCATGAGTTCTCTCCCAATGATTCTCTCACTGATTGTCTCATAGTAACTATGACAGAGCAAGGACAAGGCAATGGCTGTTTGAATTATAACATACAGTCCTTCAGCTCTAGACCTAATGTATGTATTAACTAGTGGCTACTTACTGCTGTTGATCTGAATGATACACTTTAGAGAGTCTCATGCAAAGTTATTGTCTCATCTATCTTCGCTACTGTAGATTGATACACTATTTGGCTAGGTGCACTATTTGGCTAGGTGCACTATTTGGCTAGGTGCACTATTTGGCTAGGTGCCTATTTGGCTAGGTGCACTATTTGGCTAGGTGCACTATTTGGCTAGGTGCACTATTTGGCTAGGTGCACTATTTGGCTAGGTGACTATTTGGCTAGGTGCACTATTTGGCTAGGTGCCTATTTGGCTAGGTGCACTATTTGGCTAGGTGCACTATTTGGATAGGTGCACTATTTGGCTAGGTGCACTATTTGGCTAGGTGCACTATTTGGCTAGGTGCACTATTTGGCTTGGTGCACTATTTGGCTAGGTGCTCTATTTGGCTAGGTGCACTATTTGGCTTGGTCCACTATTTGGCTAGGTGCACTATTTGGCTTGGTGCACTATTTGGCTTGGTTCACTATTTGGCACAAACCATCTATACATGACACACATGCCTTCTGTACTGTAGCGAGGCCTTCCTGTCAACCCCATGGTGGACCAGGCAGACTAGGTTAGGCAGGATGCTACACTAGCATTAGAGATGAGAGCTAACTAGGGAGTACACTAAGTGATGCCTGGGGTTCCCTGTGTGGTAAATCACAGTGTTTAGATTTTTTTCTTCCAGATTGTTCTGATGGGGCTGGCAGCAGCAGGGTGATGAGGTTGTTATCCAGATTCTGTTGCTCCCGAGGAGGTGGTGAAATTCTCCTCTTTCCTGGTTTCTCTTTTCTCCTGCCTTCTCTCTTCATTTGTTCTTGCCTTCTGTCGTTCCGATACAATATACACAATTTTATTGTCCATACAAATACACACAACACAATAAATACGATATGGAAAACGGGACAGTTAGGACAGGTTACGTTGGGCCTGCGTCTGTCCTATGTCCCACTGTTCAGCAGCCCGATGGCTGATGGAATGAATCTTGCCCAGCTCCTATTCTACTGAACAGTGGGACCCTATATCCCTCCGGAGGGCAGCAGCTCAACACATTGGGCAAGATTGTGTGTGGGGTCCTTTATGATGCGCTTGACCTTTGCCCTTGCCCGTTTTTGTCATAGAGGCCCTGAAGCCCCCTTCCATCCTGGTCCCTCTCCCTCTCCCTCTGACTCGAGGCATTATCTCTCTCTCTCTCTTTCTTGCACTCTCTCTCCTCTCTCTCTCTCTCTCTCTCCTCTCTCTCTCTCTCTCTCTCTCTCTCTTTCTTGCACTCTCTCTCCTCTCTCACTCTCTCCTCTCTCTCTCTCTTTCTTGCACTCTCTCTCCTCTCTCACTCTCTCCTCTCTCTCCCTCTCTCTCTCTCCTCTCCCTCTCTCCTCTCCCTCTCTCCTCTCCCTCTCTCCTCTCTCTCTCTCTCTCTCCTCTCTCTCTCTCTCCTCTCTCTCTCTCTCTCTCTCTCTTTCTTGCACTCTCTCTCCTCTCTCACTCTCTCCTCTCTCCCTCTCTTTCTTGCACTCTCTCTCCTCTCTCACTCTCTCCTCTCTCTCCCTCTCTCTCTCTCTCCTCTCCCTCTCTCCTCTTCCTCTCTCCTCTCCCTCTCTCCTCTCTCTCTCTCTCTCTCCTCTCTCTCTCTCCTCTCTCACTCTATCCCGTCCTTTCCCTTTCTCTCTTTATTTTGCGGGCTCACATGAACACATCCCCATCTTGGGGAGCTGGAAACTATTCAGAATGAAATGACCAATTCTAGGAATGTGTGTGTTTGGGATGGGGGGGTGGTCTCCCGGCAACGGGGAAAACAACCCACCTGGCGGGCCTTGGCACAATGAACAGTTATGTTTTCCGTCTTCTATTTTTTTACTTCCACCTCCTCCACCATTCTTCTTTGATTGACGTTCTTTACTGTGAGTTTCTTGCGTTTTATATGTGGTTAGTTTCTTCCTGGAGATGGGGACTTTTTAAAAAAATGTTTCCTTTTCTTCTTCCTCAGTGTTGTGTCAGAGTGTGGGGAAAGTAAAAGTTCCTGGGGTTGCCGTGACAACAAGGCTGGAATTCTGTAGGGGTCATCCAGTGGATGTGAGATGTTCGTGAATAGCATCAGAATGGGCTGGTACCTCCTGCTGTTCTTCAAACTGACACCGAGAGACCTACACTCTTTCAACCATTGAAAGGTCTCTGGATTTGGTGTGTGTGTGTGTGTGTGTGTGTGTTGATGCCCTGCTGCTGGTCTGGTACAGTAGAGATCAATCTAATAGGAGGGAGGGGTTATGTAGCGACACGGTGAGATAGATCCCGTAGTGGCTCAGCAGGGATCCCTCCCTCTCATCTGCTCCTCACTAACATCCTCACGGATTGAAGATTGGATTCTGGCCAGGCACTTTATACTATACCTGTCTGTCGCACCAGGTGTGAGACACTGTCCTGCACCTGTCTGTCTCACCAGGAGTTACTGCATCGTTTCTCACACTATTTTTCACTCCTGCATTTGACCAAATTCTTTGTCATTGTTGACAGGTTCATCTTTGATTCAGGCCTATCTTCTTGTTGCTTTGTTTATTATACTGACAACATGTCTACTGTCTGGCCTATCTTCTTGTTTCTTTGTTTATTATACTGACAACATGTCTACTGTCTGGCCAATCTTCTTGTTGCTTTGTTTATTATACTGACAACATGTCTACTGTCTGGCCTATCTTCTTGTTTCTTTGTTTATTATACTGACAACATGTCTACTGTCTGGCCTATCTTCTTGTTTCTTTGTTTATTATATTGACAACATGTCTACTGTCTGGCCTATCTTCTTGTTTCTTTGTTTATTATACTGACAACATGTCTACTGTCTGGCCTATCTTCTTGTTTCTTTGTTTATTATACTGACAACATGTCTACTGTCTGGCCTATCTTCTTGTTGCTTTGTTTATTATACTGACAACATGTCTACTGTCTGGCCTATCTTCTTGTTTCTTTGTTTATTATACTGACAACATGTCTACTGTCTGGCCTATCTTCTTGTTGCTTTGTTTATTATACTGACAACATGTCTACTGTCTGGCCTATCTTCTTGTTGCTTTGTTTATTATACTGACAACATGTCTACTGTCTGGCCTATCTTCTTGTTGCTTTGTTTATTATACTGACAACATGTCTACTGTCTGGCCTATATTCTTGTTGCTTTGTTTATTATACTGACAACATGTCTACTGTCTGGCCTATCTTCTTGTTTCTTTGTTTATTATACTGACAACATGTCTACTGTCTGGCCTATCTTCTTGTTGCTTTGTTTATTATACTGACAACATGTCTACTGTCTGGCCTATCTTCTTGTTGCTTTGTTTATTATACTGACAACATGTCTACTGTCTGGCCTATCTTCTTGTTGCTTTGTTTATTATACTGACAACATGTCTACTGTCTGGCCTATATTCTTGTTGCTTTGTTTATTATACTGACAACATGTCTACTGTCTGGCCTATCTTCTTGTTTCTTTGTTTATTATACTGACAACATGTCTACTGTCTGGCCTATCTTCTTGTTGCTTTGTTTATTATACTGACAACATGTCTACTGTCTGGCCTATCTTCTTGTTTCTTTGTTTATTATATTGACAACATGTCTACTGTCTGGCCTATCTTCTTGTTTCTTTGTTTATTATACTGACAACATGTCTACTGTCTGGCCTATCTTCTTGTTGCTTTGTTTATTATACTGACAACATGTCTACTGTCAGACCTATCGTCTTGTTTCTTTGTTTATTATACTGACAACATGTCTACTGTCTGGCCTATCTTCTTGTTTCTTTGTTTATTATACTGACAACATGTCTACTGTCTGGCCTATCTTCTTGTTTCTTTGTTTATTATACTGACAACATGTCTACTGTCTGGCCTATCTTCTTGTTGCTTTGTTTATTATACTGTCAACATGTCTACTGTCAGACCTATCGTCTCCTTCCTTTTTCATTGGACTTGTCTCTATTGGTGGAACAGACTGGGTTTTCCAAATATTGCGCCCTGGCCCTAGATGGGTTCTGTGTCAGTTGGCAGCAGTCAAACTAATAACAGGAGTCTAGACGTAACTCAACCCCAGAAACATGGTTGAAACGCGGTTCTGCCACCCAAGTTCTCTTGTGGTGATGTACGTGCCCTGCTGCCGTGCCAAACCAGCACTCACACATCCAGGTGGGAATTTGTATGAGTTGACGGACGGACACTTGCCAGGAATAACTTCCTCAGGAAATGGTGAACTGTTTGTGACTCACCTTGATATCAATTAGCACGCCCCATGTCCCGGAGGAGGAGGAGGCTGGAGGAAGAAGAAGACGGAGAAGAAGGGGAAAAAAAGATAGAGAGGAGAAAGAGGAGAGAGAGAAAGATAGGAGGAGAGAGAGGAGAGAGAGAGAGGAGAAAGAGGAGAGAGAGAAAGATAGAAGAGAGGAGGAGAGAGAGAGAGGAGAAAGAGAGAAAGAGGAGAGAGAGAAAGATAGAAGAGAGGAGAGAGAGGAGAGAGAGGAGAAAGAGAGAAAGAGGAGAAAGAGGAGAGAGAGAAAGATAGAAGAGAGTGAGAAAGAGAGGAGAGAGAAAGGGAGAGGAGAGAAAGAGAGAGAGAGAGAAAGATAGGAGAGAGAGAAAGAGAGGAGAGAGGAGAGGAGAGAGAAAAAGAGGAGAGAGAAAGAGAGGAGAAAGAAAAGGGAGAAAAGAGAGGAGAGAGAAAAAGAGAAAGAGAGGAGAGAGAGAGAGAGGAGCAAGAGAGAAAGAGAATAGAAAGAAAGAGGAGAGGAGAAATGGAGAGAGAAAGACGTAAGAGAGAGAGAGAAGTAAGAGGAAAAAAAGAGAAAGAGAGGAGGGAGAGAAAAGAGAAAGAGAGGAGGGAGAGAAGAAAACGTGGTGGGCTCTTTTCATGTTCATGTTACTTGGGCGGTGCGACAAACGAGCTTGTCAAAAATAGATCCCTCTTTTACATGAAAAAGACACGGCCAATGATATCATCTCACAACACGGCAATACCACCATGTTCTTTAGTGCTAGTTATTATATGGCTTTCGCTGCTTTCCGCTAACTGTAGCCTGAACGATTAGGATGTTGTGGGATGCACAGAGAAAAGTGGAGAGCGCCGACAAATTGAATCATTGTTTTGAGCGTTGGATTATCAAAACATTTGCTGTTGGTAAATTTAGACGTTCTGCACAGCATCCAAGGAAACACATAGCGTGGTGATAGTTATGACCAAATTACTGTCACTGAGAAACATCAGGTAGCCTACCATTGGATGTGCCATAATAGGTTTTTCAATGTATAGCATACATTCAAATGTTAAATGATATCCTGAACTATACATTAGCAGAACCTATAGATTCCCAAATGCATCATGTATGATAGTTTATTTTATTTAACCTTTATTTTGACAGGGAAGACATATTGAGACCTAAGTCTCTTTTACAAATGTGCCCTTCATAACACAATATAAAATAACCATGACCACTATATATATATATATATATATATATATATATATATATATATATATATTCTAATGAATGTATACACACTACCGGTCCAAAGTTTTAGAACACCTACTCATTTTCTTTAGTTTTACTATTTTCTACATTGTAGAATAATAGTGCTGGAATGCTTTTCCAGCAGTCTTGAAGGAGTTCCCACATATGCTGAGCACTTGTTGGCTGCTTTTCCTTCCTTTCCTTTTCCTGCGGTCCGTCTCATCCCAAACCATCTCAATTTGGTTGAGGTCAGGTGATTGTGGAGGCCAGGTCATCTGATGCAGCACTCCATCACTCTCCTTCTTGGTAAAATAGCCCTTACACAGCCTGGAGGTGTGTTGGGTCATTGTGCTGTTGAAAAACAAATGATAGTCCCACTAAACCCAAACCAGATGGGATGGCATATCGCTGCAGAATGCTGTGGTAGCCATGCTGGTTAAGTGTGCCTTGAATTCTAAATAAATCACTGACAGTGTCCCCAGCAAAGCGCCCCTACACCATAACACCTCGTCCTCCATGCTTTACGGTGGGAAATACACATGCAGAGATCATCCGTTCATCCACACCGCGTTTCACAAAGACACAGTGGTTTGAAGCAAAAATCTCCAATTTGGACTCATCAGACCAAATTACATATTTCCACCGGTCTAATGTCCATTGCTCATGTTTATTGGCCCAAGCAAGTCTCTTATTCTTATTGGTTTCCTTTAGTAGGTGTTTCTTTGCAGTATTTCGACCATAAAGGCCTGATTCATGCAGTCTCCTCTGAACAGTTGATGTTGAGATGTATCTCTTACTTGAAGTCTGTGAAGCATTGGGCTGCAATATGACGTGCCATTAACTCTAATGAACTTATCCTCTACAGCAGAGGTAACACTGGGTCTTCCTGTGGCGGTCCTCCTGAGAGCCAGTTTCATCACAGTGCTTGATGGTTTTTGCAACTGCACTTGAAGAACCTTTAAAAGTTCTTAAAATGTTACGTTTTGACTGACCTTCATGTCTTAAAGTAATGATAGACTGTCATTTCTCTTTGTTTATTTGAGCTGTTCTTGCCATAATAATGGACTTGATCTTTTACCAAATAGGGATATCTGCTGTATACCCCCCCTACGTTGTCACAACACAACTGATTGGCTCAAATGCATTAAGAAGGAAAGATATTCCACAAATTAACTTTTAAAAAGCACACCTGTTAATTGAAATGCATTCCAGGTGACTACCTCATGAAGCTAGTTGAGAGAATGCCAAGAGTGTGCAAAGCTGTCATCAAGGCAAAGAGTGGCTACTTTGAAGAATCTCAAATCTAAAATATGTTTTGATTTGTTTAACACATTTTTGATTACTACATGATTCCATATGTGTTATTTCATAGTTTTGATGTCTTCACTGTTATTCTACAATGTAGAAAATAGTAAAAAATAAAGAAAAACCCTTGAATGAGGAAGTGTTCTAAAACGTTTGACCAGTAGTGTATATACATTCATTAGAATACAAAATCACAGTCATGGTAAGCACAAATAAAACATCACAAATCACCCAGAAGTCAGTGAGCATTGGCCTTTCTGGCTTAGCAGTCATAAGGTAAAAATAGCCCATATCTACAGTGCCTTGCGAAAGTATTCAGCCCCCTTGAACTTTGCGACCTTTTGCCACATTTCAGACTTCAAACATAAAGATATAAAACTGTATTTTTTTTGTGAAGAATCAACAACAAGTGGGACACAATCATGAAGTGGAACGACATTTATTGAATATTTCAAACTTTTTTAACAAATCAAAAACTGAAAAATTGGGCGTGCAAAATTATTCAGCCCCTTTACTTTCAGTGCAGCAAACTCTCTCCAGAAGTTCAGTGAGGATCTCTGAATGATCCAATGTTGACCTAAATGACTAATGATGATAAATACAATCCACCTGTGTGTAATCAAGTCTCCGTATAAATGCACCTGCACTGTGATAGTCTCAGAGGTCCGTTAAAAGCGCAGAGAGCATCATGAAGAACAAGGAACACACCAGGCAGGTCCGAGATACTGTTGTGAAGAAGTTTAAAGCCGGATTTGGATACAAAAAGATTTCCCAAGCTTTAAACATCCCAAGGAGCACTGTGCAAGCGATAATATTGAAATGGGAGGAGTATCAGACCACTGCAAATCTACCAAGACCTGGCCGTCCCTCTAAACTTTCAGCTCATACAAGGAGAAGACTGATCAGAGATGCAGCCAAGAGGCCCATGATCACTCTGGATGAACTGCAGAGATCTACAGCTGAGGTGGGAGACTCTGTCCATAGGACAACAATCAGTCGTATATTGCACAAATCTGGCCTTTATGGAAGAGTGGCAAGAAGAAAGCCATTTCTTAAAGATATCCATAAAAAGTGTCGTTTAAAGTTTGCCACAAGCCACCTGGGAGACACACCAAACATGTGGAAGAAGGTGCTCTGGTCAGATGAAACCAAAATTGAACTTTTTGGCAACAATGCAAAACGTTATGTTTGGCGTAAAAGCAACACAGCTGAACACACCATCCCCACTGTCAAACATGGTGGTGGCAGCATCATGGTTTGGGCCTGCTTTTCTTCAGCAGGGACAGGGAAGATGGTTAAAATTGATGGGAAGATGGATGGAGCCAAATACAGCACCATTCCGGAAGAAAACCTGATGGAGTCTGCAAAAGACCTGAGACTGGGACGGAGATTTGTCTTCCAACAAGACAATGATCCAAAACATAAAGCAAAATCTACAATGGAATGGTTCAATAATAAACATATCCAGGTGTTAGAATGACCAAGTCAAAGTCCAGACCTGAATCCAATCGAGAATCTGTGGAAAGAACTGAAAACTGCTGTTCACAAATGCTCTCCATCCAACCTCACTGAGCTCGAGCTGTTTTGCAAGGAGAAATGGGAAAAAATGTCAGTCTCTCGATGTGAAAAACTGATAGAGACAAACCCCAAGCGACTCTTACAGCTGTAATCGCAGCAAAAGGTGGCGCTACAAAGTATTAACTTAAGGGGGCTGAATAATTTTGCACGCCCAATTTTTCAGTTTTTGATTTGTTAAAAAAGTTTGAAATATCCAATAAATGTCGTTCCACTTCATGATTGTGTCCCACTTGTTGTTGATTCTTCACAAAAAAATACAGTTTTATATCTTTATGTTTGAAGCCTGAAATGTGGCAAAAGGTCGCAAAGTTCAAGGGGGCCGAATACTTTCGCAAGGCACTGTACCTTTAGCACGTTTTCAGCCTGTCCATTATCACCACAGTATATGACAGTCAGTAGCTTGTTATAAAAACACTCTCTAAATCTCTGAATATCCCTCCGTCCTGTCCTGGTTGTTTATGGTCTTATGGTCTTATGGTTTATGGTCTTATCTGTTTCCCAGGTAACTTTAGCAAAAGTAATTCCACCAAAGTGTCCCGTCTGCCACCGCCCAGGAATGAGAAGGAGAGTGATTTGATCCCAGAGCCTCAGCTGTGCTGTTATTTATTGCAGTTGGGTCTTTGTTTTTCCAAGGGAGCGCGGGACGTGTGCGCGGGAAGGGAGCGAAAGGAGTGGGTGTCTCATCAGAATAACGCTGGGGTAAACAGAGAGGCAGTGCATCACTCAGCTAATCACATTCTGGGTTCAATCCAAAGCCGTCAGCATCAGGGAGAGTCTAGCAAAAACACACAAACAGGGACACGGACACACACACACAAAATCTACCCCCCCCCCCCCACACACTCCTCTCCCTGTCCATCTCGCTCTGCCTTCTCCTGTGTGTATTTGGACAGGCTGTTTGTATGCAAATCCGGTGTCCGGCGTGCGTTAGTTGTGAAGGGAAAACCCAACTGATTGTCTCAGTGTGCTGGGGCTGAGGTGAACAACACTAGAGTTGAGCACCAAAGCAGGAGAGGGCCTGGAGGAGGGGATTCAAGCTGCCCTGCGGCTTCTCCTTTTGTTTAATCCTCTTTTCACGCACGACGTTGTCACACCGACACACAACCGACAAAATACTTGTTCAATGGTGTCAAGGAAGCAAAAGCTGCCTGTGATGGATCCGGTGGAAGTTTATCCTACATCCTAGGCCTCTGTCCTACGTCCTAGGCCTCCGTCCTACGTCCTAGGCCTCTGTCCTCAGTCCTAGGCTTCTGTCCTACGTCCTAGGCCTCTGTCCTACGTCCAAGGCCTCTGTCCTACGTCCTAGGCCTCCTCTGTCCTACGTCCTAGGCCTCTGTCCTACGTCCAAGGCTTCTGTCCTACGTCCAAGGCCTCTGTCCTACTTCCTAGGCCTCTGTCCTACGTCCTAGGCCTCCTCTGTCCTACGTCCTAGGCCTCTGTCCTACGTCCAAGGCGTCTGTCCTACGTCCAAGGCCTCTGTCCTACGTCCAAGGCCTCTGTCCTACTTCCTAGGCCTCTGTCCTACGTCCAAGGCCTCTGTCCTACGTCCATCTGTCCTACGTCCTAGGCCTCTGTCCTACGTCTAGGCCTCTGTCCTACGTCAGAGTACAAACACTATTGTACATACAGATAGAGGCTAGATTATGCAACAATATAACTAATGAATTTAAACTGCATCCATCCGGTCATGGAAAGTAACACCCTGGCCCTCTGTGACAGTTATAAGAAGACAAATAGAGAGTGTTTTTCCCATTCCAGCGGCCCATGGAAAGAGGCTATTCCATCTGGTGTGTTACAGATCTGTAAAACCGTTCCCCGTTTTCCTTATAAACCTCAGCTTCCGTCTGCCACACACATACGCACGCACGCACGCACGCACGCACGCACACACACACACACACTTCGCTACTCTGGTCCATAGTGTGTTGTGTCCACAGTGTGTTGTTGAATATGTTAGTGTGTAATTTTAAATTATGGTTTGATATCAAATGTTTGTGTGTTTGAATGCAGGGGTGTGACTTTTTGTGTAGATGTGTTTTGACGGTGGTGTTTTGGTGTCCTGCGTTGACCACACAGGGGGGTGTCGTGGTGTTTTGTGTTGACCACACCGGGGAGTGTCGTGGTGTTCTGTGTTGACCACACAGGGGAGTGTCGTGGTGTTCTGTGTTGGCCACACAGGGGAGTGTCGTGGTGTTCTGTGTTGACCACACAGGGGAGTGTCGTGGTGTTCTGTGTTGGCCACACAGGGGAGTGTCGTGGTGTTCTGTGTTGGCCACACCGGGGAGTGTCGTGGTGTTCTGTGTTGACCACACAGGGGAGTGTCGTGGTGTTCTGTGTTGGCCACACCGGGGAGTGTCATGGTGTTCTGTGTTGACCACACAGGGGAGTGTCGTGGTGTTCTGTGTTGACCACACAGGGGAGTGTCGTGGTGTTCTGTGTTGGCCACACCGGGGGGTGTCGTGGTGTTCTGCGTTGGCCACACTGGGGGGTGTCGTGGTGTTCTGTTTTGGCCACACCGGGGAGTGTCGTGGTGTTCTGTGTTGGCCACACTGGGGAGTGTTGTGGAATCTTAG
Source organism: Oncorhynchus mykiss (assembly GCF_057628025.1). Taxonomy (NCBI): domain Eukaryota; kingdom Metazoa; phylum Chordata; class Actinopteri; order Salmoniformes; family Salmonidae; genus Oncorhynchus; species Oncorhynchus mykiss. The sequence goes on along the minus strand of NC_143042.1, from coordinate 49,213,305 downwards.
GAAATCTCTGCAGTCTCTCTCTCTCTCTCTCTCTCTCTCTCTCTCTCTCACCGGTCTCATTTTACACCTGTCATCAAATCCCAAACTGTGGTATACTTGGGGCTAAGCTTCGCCTCGGGGAGCAGGAAGACCCTCGTCTGAACTCCCAGAATGCTCTGTTTCCGGTAACCCCTGAAAAGAAAACCTTCATCACCATATAAAGTGGCAGCACCACTTGGAGGAAATAAAATCAGATTATCTTGTGTCAGTGTGAAATGTTGACTGGCTCCAATTAGTGTTTCAGCATCTACACAACATGGGTCTCTCTGGGCCTTAGTCATTATCATCAGGACAATTACTTACTCTTTTTTGGGGGGGTGGCATTTAGCAGATGCTCTTATCCAGAGTGACTTACGGGATCAATTAAGTGCCTTGCTCAAGGGCTCAAGGGATTCAAACCAACAACCTTTCTGTTACCGGTCCAACGCTCTTAACAACTCGGCTACCTGCCTGCCCAGACGGTTTTACGAGCGGCGCCTGCCAATGACAGGCCTGTATATCTATATCTATATCTATATCTATGCAAGGTGCTTGCTGCACTACACTCGACTGTCATCAGCGTCTACAAGAATAGACAGTCAAAATGAGCTTGCTCTCACAATGGGGAGGAATACAACAGCCATACTGTACTACATTAGAAATGCTCCTGTTGACTGTTTCAGTCCCTCTCTCCTTTCTAAACACTTCCCTCGTCTGGCTTTTCAATTTGAGACAATTTTATGGGTGAGATAGACCCCTTTGTCGAGCCAAATCATCCCGGCGCAGTGGTAGAAGAAATTGAATTTCCCATGAATATGTGATTGGCTGTGAGGTCGTCTCAGTATTCACGCCGGCGTGCTAATCCACAATACTGAACCGCGGCACTATGGCTCTTACACCGGTCAGCAGCTGTCGTCAAACACGGGCCAGGGACCCCATGACTCACCACTACGTACACACACACGGGCCAGGGACCCCAGGACTCACCACTACGTACACACACACAGGCCAGGGACCCCAGGACTCACCACTACGTACACACACACGGGCCAGGGACCCCAGTCTTTAACACTGCGTACACACACACGGGCTAGGGACCCCAGTCTTTACCACTGCGTACACACACACGGGCCAGGGACCCCAGGACTCACCACTACGTACACACACACGGGCCAGGGACCCCAGGACTCAACACTGCGTACACACACACGGGCCAGGGACCCCAGTCTTCACCACTACGTACACACACACGGGCCAGGGACCCCAGTCTTCACCACTACGTACACACACACGGGCCAGGGACCCCAGGACTCAACACTGCGTACACACACACGGGCCAGGGACCCCAGGACTCACCACTGTGTACACACACACGGGACGGTGTGTGTATACATGTCATTGTGTTGGCCTCGTGTCTGTGTATGCGTTAGTATGTGTTTGCTATTTAATATAGATTCTTGGGATTCGTGTTCAGACCTGCTCATGTCCTCTCTCCACTCGTAGATGTTTCATAGACCACTTGTGAGCCCACGGTAATTGGATCCCATAGTGTCTGCTAGGCTAATGTCTATCATCTATTTCTATCCTCGTGCTAAGCGTCTTCTGAGTTTGCTCCAATGGCAGCGTTGGCATCTCCACTGAGCACTGCAACCACTTTCTATGTAGCACCTGTGGCACTGCAGAAAACTGATATCCTTCTCAGATGTATTTTAGGGAAACCGTAATGAGTATACTGCAAGGCGAGCTAATGCCTCTGGGCTTGTCTCCCAAGACCTCTGGGCTTGTCTCCCAATGCTACAATGCTACATAGTATGAGTCACTTTCCCTCTCTCGCTCCCTGCATCTCTCTCTCTCTCTTTCTGCCTCTCTCGCTCTCTGCATCTCTCCTTGCATCTCTCTCTGCATCTCTCTCTCTCTCTTTCTGAGTCTCTCTCTCTCTTTCTGCCTCTCTCTCTTTCTGCCTCTCTCTCTCAATTTAATTTGCGTTATTGCTATAACGGTACAACAGTAACAACAATAACCAAGTGTCAAAATAACCATACATTGAACAATAACAATAAGCATAGAGGACATGTGCAGGTTATTTGGTCTTTTGAACACTGTCCCTCATCTTGTGACAGGCAGCAATGTAGTGCGCTGCCAACCCACAGCTCTCTGCGTCCTCGCCCAACAGGACGGGTAGCCTATCCTCATCAGAGAGGTCTTTGAAACCTTGAATAAGGGTTTCAAATTTGGGGAAATTACACTCTCTAATTGTTTTATATTTTTGACATTTTGTCAGGGAATGCAGCTCTGTCTAAGGTTCTGCTGTTGTGCAGTGGTTGCACAGCCTTTCCTCTACAGGGAGCCAGGTTTTCAGTGGCAAGGCTGTGCCCACTGAGCCTGTACTTTGTCAAGATTTTTCTAAGGTTTTGATCAGTAACCATGGTCAAATATTTAGCCAAGGTGTACTGTCGATTTAGGGCCAGATAGCACTGCATTTTGCTTTGTGTATGCACTTGTGTTTCCCAATAAGCAATGTAGTTTTGTTTTTACTATGTTGTAATTTGTTTTATTCTGATTGATTGGATGTTCTGGTCCTGAGGCTTCAGTGTGTTAGTAGAACAGGTTTGTGAACTCAGCCCCAGGACCATCTCTCGCTCTCTCCCTCTCTCTCGCTCTCTCTCTCTCTCTCCCTCTCTCTCTCTCCCTCCCTCTCTCTCTCTCCCTCCCTCCCTCCCTCCCTCCCTCCCTCCCTCCCTCCCTCCCTCCCTCCCTCCCTCCCTCCCTCCCTCCCTCCCTCTCTCCCTCCCTCTCTCTCTCTCCCTCCCTCCCTCCCTCTCTCCCTCCCTCTCTCTCTCTCTCCCTCCCTCTCTCTCTCTCTCCCTCCCTCCCTCTCTCTCTCTCTCCCTCCCTCCCTCTCTCTCTCTGTTTTGGTTTATGCTCTCCTTTTTGAAATACCTCAAGTCGAAACCCAGCCTGCAGGAGCCAACCCCACTCTACATTTCTCCCTCTGGCCGAGTGGACCTTTTAAAAACGTATCGTGTAACAGAGGAGAGGCATTCACTGTTTTCCAGACTGTATATCAACCAGGCAGCTCTGAAAGCCCTGTAATTCCCCTTGTCTTCAGCGATAATTGTAATAAGGAACATCAGCTGTCATCAGCCAGGCCTCTCCACATATCATTCATGTGCTACATGAATAATCTGTTTCCTTGTAGTGGATCTGTGTAATTTGATAAAGCGGTGGACATGTTTTTTTTTGGGGGGGGGGGATCAGCAGACCCCTCCTGTCACTCTCTAAACATAGGGCTATGAATCTTCTCTCTAGGAATCCTGTCTGTTGACTGGAACTGATCCCAGTGTAGTCTCTCTGTAAGTTTTCCTATAATAGGTATCAGTAGGGTTGCAAAGCTACCGGTAATTTACCAAAGATCTATGGCAACTATTGTAACTTTGGTCATTTATACTTGAATAACAAAACAAAAAAATATTCAGACATAGTATAACTATTTTAAATCTTTGTCTAAATTGTCCATGAGTTTGTAATAGATAGACCATATGGTTCAAGAGAATTTGGTCTAATTAATGGAAAAAGCATCTTATCAGCAATGGCATTATTTTGAATTTCCTCTGCAACTCATCCAACTATTGACTTCTTTCACAACTGCCACCAGTTTGACGCCAAAACATTCACAACAAATACATATTGACTTAGTAAAAAGTGTATAATCAAATTTGGGTTTAAGTAGTCTTTGAGATCTATCAAAACCTTTAGGTGTGTGCGATTGAGCTTGTCTGGCACGATGGACCCAATGGACTAGTAACAAAAGTGCAAGCTCAAACAAGCACACACTCTTCAAATCAAATCAAATCAAATCAAATCAAATTGTATTTGTCACATACACATGGTTAGCAAATGTTAATGCGAGTGTAGCGAAATGCTTGTGCTTCTAGTTCCGACAATGCAGTAATAACCAACAAGTAATCTAACTAACAATTCCAAAACTACTGTCTTGTACACAGTGTGAGGGGATAAAGAATATGTACATAAGGATATATGAATGAGTGATGGTACAGAGCAGCATAGGCAGATACAGTAGATTGTATCGAGTACAGTATATACATATGAGATGAGTATGTAAACAAAGTGGCATAGTTAAAGTGGCTAGTGATACATGTATTACATAAGGATACAGTCGATGATATAGAGTACAGTATATACGTATGCCTATGAGATGAATAATGTAGGGTGAGTAACATTATATAAGGTAGCATTGGTTAAAGTGGCTAGTGATATATTTACATAATTTCCCATCAATTCCCATTATTAAAGTGGCTGGAGTTGAGTCAGTGTCAGTGTGTTGGCAGCAGCCACTCAATTGAACCCAGGTCTGGTCCGAATGCAATAGGCCTGCTATAGGCCTGCTGTAGGCCTGCTGTAGGCCTGCTGTTGGTCTGCTGTTGGCCTGCTGTAGGTCTGCTGTAGGTCTGCTGTAGGCCTGCTGTAGGTCTGCTATAGGCCTGCTGTAGGTCTGCTGTTGGTCTGCTGTTGGCCTGCTGTAGGTCTGCTGTAGGCCTGCTGTAGGCCTGCTGTAGGCCTGCTGTTGGCCTGCTGTAGGTCTGCTGTAGGTCTGCTGTAGGCCTGCTGTTGGCCTGCTGTAGGCCTGCTGTAGGTCTGCTGTAGGTCTGCTGTTGGTCTGCTGTAGGTCTGCTGTAGGCCTGCTGTAGGTCTGCTGTAGGTCTGCTGTAGGTCTTCTGTTGGCTGTGGTCTGACTGTAAAGGCATAATAGTCTGTCTCTCTGTTTAGTCATAGTCTACTACAGATACAACAGGCGAGGGAATCATTTCGCCTTTCATTGTGAGCTCGTAAAAAGCCCTGCGCTTACAGCATTAAGAAAGCAAACAGACAAAAGTTTGACAGTGTGCCGTTTTCTGGATTGTTCCCCCCTCCTTCCAATGAGTCTCTGCTAGATTGAAATCTGATGTATTCCCCCATTACCAAGGCCCAGTTGAGAAAGTTAGAAAATCACATTAATGTTAGAACGTTTGTGGGTTCACTGCTTATGGGTAATTGGTCCTGATTGGCCGAGGGGATGAAGAGAAGACACAGCACGAGTATTCTGGGGAAAAAAGAGAACTCCGATCCCGACCAAATCCAAGATTGGGTTCAGTAAAACTGCTCTGACTAACAAATTAACTCAATATCATTATTTAACAATTTGAAACATTGGGAAAACCCTAACAAGCCACAGACACCATATTTGCTGGCCTCTGTATAGCAGTGTAACTCACCACACTCACTCTGAGCTGGATCCAATACTTAGAACCCCTTCCCTCATCCTCTTCCTCCAATCACAGATCTGACCCCTCCCTTCTTTACTCCTTCTATCCTCTTCCTCCAATCACAGATCTGACCCCTCCCTTCTTTACTCCTTCTATCCTCTTCGTTCAATCACAGATCTGACCCCTCCCTTCTTTACTCCTTCTATCCTCTTCCTCCAATCACAGATCTGACCCCTCCCTTCTTTACTCCTTCTTTCCTCTTCCTCCAATCACAGATCTGACCCCTCCCTTCTTTACTCCTTCTATCCTCTTCCTCCAATCACAGATGTGACCCCTCCCTTCTTTACTCCCTCTATCCTCTTCCTCCATCCCTGCTTCCATTGTATCCACCCAGAGGCCCTATACCCACCCAGACAATACAATGTAACCTGGCACGTCTACAGGCGAACTTACCATTCGGCTAGAAGAGGCAATTGCCTCAGGCCTCACATCATCAAGAGAACTCGTGAGCTGGGCATAAAAAAAATTGAATAAAAAAGAATGTATTCTGCTTGAGGCCGCCCCATGCTCTGCTCGTATCCCGATCAAAATCCTTCTGTTTAAACTAGAGATATATATTTTTTTTTAAATCACCACCTTCCGCAACTACGCCTGAGCAATAACGGTGTTCGTCAGACCAGGAGACATCTGTAGCGTCCTAGTCAACACGACGTCAGACCAGGAGACATCTGTAGCGTCCAAGTCAACACGACGTCAGACCAGGAGACATCTGTAGCATCCGAGTCAACACGACGTCAGACCAGGAGACATCTGTAGCGTCCTAGTCAACACGACGTCAGACCAGGAGACATCTGTAGCATCCAAGTCAACACGACGTCAGACCAGGAGACATCTGTAGCATCCGAGTCAACACGACGTCAGACCAGGAGACATCTGTAGCGTCCTAGTCAACACGACGTCAGACCAGGAGACATCTGTAGCGTCTGAGTCAACACGACGTCAGACCAGGAGACATCTGTAGCATCCGAGTCAACACGACGTCAGACCAGGAGACATCTGTAGCATCCGAGTCAACACGACGTCAGACCAGGAGACATCTGTAGCGTCTGAGTCAACACGACGTCAGACCAGGAGACATCTGTAGCGTCCGAGTCAATGCGACGTCAGACCAGGAGACATCTGTAGCGTCTGAGTCAACACGACATCAGACCAGGAGACATCTGTAGCGTCTGAGTCAACACGACGTCAGACCAGGAGACATCTGTAGCATCCGAGTCAACACGACGTCAGACCAGGAGACATCTGTAGCGTCTGAGTCAACACGACGTCAGACCAGGAGACATCTGTAGCGTCAGAGCCAACACGACGTCAGACCAGGAGACATCTGTAGCATCCGAGTCAACACGACGTCAGACCAGGAGACATCTGTAGCGTCCTAGTCAACACGACGTCAGACCAGGAGACATCTGTAGCGTCAGACCAGGAGACATGTGTAGCGTCCGAGCCAACACGACGTCAGACCAGGAGACATCTGTAGCGTCCCAGTCAACACGACGTCAGACCAGGAGACATCTGTAGCATCCGAGTCAACACGACGTCAGACCAGGAGACATCTGTAGCGTCAGACCAGGAGACATCTGTAGCGTCCGAGCCAACACGACGTCAGACCAGGAGACATCTGTAGCATCCGAGTCAACACGACGTCAGACCAGGAGACATCTGTAGCGTCTGAGTCAACACGACGTCAGACCAGGAGACATCTGTAGCGTCTGAGCCAACACGACGTCAGACCAGGAGACATCTGTAGCATCCGAGTCAACACGACGTCAGACCAGGAGACATCTGTAGCGTCTGAGTCAACACGACGTCAGACCAGGAGACATCTGTAGCGTCTGAGTCAACACGACGTCAGACCAGGAGACATCTGTAGCGTCTGAGTCAACACGACGTCAGACCAGGAGACATCTGTAGCGTCTGAGTCAACACGACGTCAGACCAGGAGACATCTGTAGCGTCTGAGTCAACACGACGTCAGACCAGGAGACATCTGTAGCGTCAGAGCCAACACGACGTCAGACCAGGAGACATCTGTAGCATCCGAGTCAACACGACGTCAGACCAGGAGACATCTGTAGTGTCCGAGTCAACACGACGTCAGACCAGGAGACATCTGTAGCATCCGAGCCAACACGACGTCAGACCAGGAGACATCTGTAGCGTCCGAGCAGTTTGGGTTGAAAGATTTTCACCAACACGATGGTGTTCTGCGTTTTGCTCTACGACCCCCACAAGCATCTTGGGACTAGACGGAAGACGGTACAGCCGATCTGCTCTCCGTTTTTGCCCACAAGACGGGACTAATCTGAAGGTAACCCGGGACCGGGCTGCAAACTGAAAGTAAGACTGGCCTCTGCCAGGGGCCTCCATATCACTATGTCCGGCCCTGGGCACATCTGAGAGCTGAGAGAGAACAAACTGAAAGTAAGACTGGTCTCTGCCAGGGGCCTCCATATCACTATGTCTGGCCCTGGGCACATCTGAGAGCTGAGAGAGAACAAACTGAAAGTAAGACTGGTCTCTGCCAGGGGCCTCCATATCACTATGTCCGGCCCTGGGCACATCTGAGAGAGAACAGATTGCGCACACACACACACACACACACACACACACACACACACACACACACACACACACACACACACACACACACACACACACACACACACACAAAAGTGTGTCTATTAATCTGATAATGGCTCCCTCTGTAAAATAGGCTTCTTCCTGGGAGCATTGTGGCACAGCACCCCATTCATCTATCAGGCTTAGGCCCTGCGCTGTAATTACATATCATGAGGTTATAGCAGTGGAGCTGGGGCATATGAGAATGCCAGTCGAGAGAGAGCGAAAGAGCGAGAGAGAGAGAGAGACCCTCTGTTGTGTCCGCAGAGATACGCGTGAAAGAGAGGACACCAGTGGAGTTTACAATTTCATTGAACCAACAGTGACTATTGTTCAGACATTTTCCCCTCTCCCACCACCATCACATGGCTAAAGACTGTTCCTGAATCCTGGCACAGAGGACTGAATATCCATGTCTTCTCGTGATTTCCCTGGCTGAAGGATATGTGATATAACATGACCTATTACCAATGAAATATGATCATGTCCTGATACAGTGGCTGATAAGGCACCTTATTCTCAATGTAGTGTATTATTCCCTATGTCCCTACACTGGTGCAATCAGATGCAGTATGCTGGGAACGGACATCAGTTGGGACCAGGGTCCATAAGGACATCAGTTGATACCAGGGTCCATAGGGGACATCAGTTGTGACCAGGGTCCATAGGGGACATCAGTTGGGACCAGGGTCCATAGGGGACATCAGTTGGGACCAGGGTCCATAGGGGACATCAGTTGGGACCAGGGTCCATAGGGGACATCAGTTGGGACCAGGGTCCATAGGGGACATCAGTTGGGACCAGGGTCCATAGGGGACATCAGTTGGGACCAGGGTCCATAGGGGACATCAGTTGGTACCAGAGTCCATAGGGGACATCAGTTGGGACCAGGGTCCATAGGGGACATCAGTTGGGACCAGGGTCCATAGGGGACATCAGTTGGGACCAGAGTCCATAGGGGACATCAGTGCCCATGCAGACTTCACCATCAACCTACGCATATAATGTTAGCCAAAGTCTGAATTGAGATCAGTGTGTGCATGAATTTGAATTTTCACACAAATCTCCCAATGCACCAGTCACGTTAGGATTTGGCCATGTGTATATGCAACTCTGTTGTATGTTCTGTTCTGTAGAAAGGTGAACTGAGGTGCAGCTGAGCTGTTTCTGTCTGGCTGTCTGCCTCTGTTTCTGCCTGGCTGACTGCCTCTGTTTCTGTCTGGCTGACTGCCTCTGTTTCTGTCTGGCTGTCTGCCTCTGTTTCTGTCTGGCTGTCTGCCTCTGTTTCTGTCTGGCTGTCTGCCTCTGTTTCTGTCTGGCTGACTGCCTCTGTTTCTGTCTGGCTGACTGCCTCTGTTTCTGTCTGGCTGTCTGCCTCTGTTTCTGTCTGGCTCATTCAGTGTGACCCACTCCCACTTCTCCTCGTGCGTCATAACAATTGTGTGTGTGAACATTGTGAAGAGCTCAGTCTCAAGAGACTCCAATGGATCTGTCTGAGACTCTCGTTACTTTCCAGCTCCCTTCTTTTCAAATGGAGGAAGTCTCTGGAACTCTTTTCCCAAACAGCCACACCTTCTGTGCCTGTTCCATTTTTCACAGACACACACACACACAGACGCACACACGTCAGGTCCCATTATCGCTGAGAGGTTCCAAATCAACCGCGATCTCAGCGACGGGACGTCAACTTATCTAATTCCGTTCATTCCATGGAAGCGGATATGTTATGTCCAGTGATTGGTTGCAGAGATGTAAGGGCCAGTGAGGGGTTCTGTGAAGATGTGAGGGCCAGTGAGGGGTTCTGTGAAGATGTGAGGGACAGTGAGGGGTTCTGTGAAGATGTGAGGGGTTCTGTGAAGATGTGAGGGCCAGTGAGGGGTTCTGTGAAGATGTGAGGGCCAGTGAGGGGTTCTGTGAAGATGTGAGGGCCAGTGAGGGCTCGTGTGGAGATGTGAGGGCCAGTGAGGGGTTCTGTGAAGATGTGAGGGCCAGTGAGGGGTTCTGTGGAGATGTGAGGGCCAGTGAGGGGTTCTGTGGAGATGTGAGGGCCAGTGAGGGGTTCCGTGGAGATGTGAGGGCCAGTGAGGGGTTCTGTAGAGATGTGAGGGCCAGTGAGGGGTTCTGTGAAGATGTTAGGGCCAGTGAGGGCTTCTGTGGAGATGTGAGGGCCAGTGAGGGGTTCTGTGGAGATGTGTGGCTCTGAAGGATTGGGTGGAATACAGATCAGATGAAGGGCTCTAGTAATGAGCCTCTGGGACTCTTACAGGGGACTGGGTTGGCTGAGCATGGTTTTGATGAAATTTGGTTTCTCCTTGCTACTTTGATGAACTTGGCCTAGTTTGAGCGAAAAGAACAAAACAGAAACATGGGATAGATGTTTTATGGATAGAACATTTATAACGGCTACTTCCTCTTCAGGAACATGAAAATATCCTTTCATAGTTTGACACCCTTCGAAATGAACAATGTAACTTGTTTTCCTTGCAGAAAAATACCTGAACCTCTCAAAGTAGTCAACCAGCTGTGTGTCTTTACAAGATGTACAGTGATGAGTCACAATGGAAAATAAGTTGTGCCAAGGAAAGCAGACTGGGTTATCTTGAAGGGAAATCACAGAGGGCAACATGGCCACACAGAGCGACCAGGTGTTCCAGTTGAATCACCTTTGACAATAAACCTCAATGGTCTGGGAGTGCTTCCATGATCGTTCCAACGCAACAAGCATAACCTATAGGATTTCCTCACCCAGAAACCATTCTGAAATGGTTTCTGCTGTTAGAAACAGATAAGAGTAGCATTCCTGCAACATTATTCTGTTGAAATGTTATTTGATCTCTGAGATATTAGCTAATTGATTGCATCTAAATTGGCCATTTTAATTGATAGGATTCATATTATTCTGAAATGTAAACACAACATGTAAAGTGTTTGTCCCATAAATGTTCCATACGCACAAAAAGCTTATTTCTCTCAAATTTTGTGCACAAATTTGTTTATATCCATGATAGTGGATATGATAGCATTTCTCCTTTGCCAAGATAATCCATCCACCAGACAGGTGTGGCATATCAAGAAGCTGATTAAACAGCATGATCATTACACAGGTGCTCCTTGTGCTGGGGTCAATAAAAAGCCACTCTAAAATGTGCAGTTTTGTCACACAACACAATGCCACAGATGTCTCAAGTTTTGGGGGATGCTGACTGCAAGAATGTCCACCAGAGCTGTTGCCAGATAATTTAATGTTAATTTCTCTACCTTAAGCCACCTCCAATGTCGTTTTAAAGAATATGTCAGTATGTCTAAACTGCCTCAAAACCACAGACCGTGTGTAACCATGCCAGCCACCCGTCTGAGACCAGCCACTCAGACAGCTGATGAAACTGTGGGTTTGCACAACCAAATAATTTCTGCACCAACTGTCACAAACCATCTCAGGGAAGCTCATCTCGGAGCTCATCGTTCTCACCAGGGTCTTGATTTGACTACAGTTTGGCGTCTTAACCGACTTCAGTTGGCAAATGCTCACTTTCAATGGCCACTGGCACACTGGAGAAGGGTGGTCTTCACGGATGAATCCTGGTTTCAACTGTACCGGGCAGATGGCAGACAGGGTGTATGGCGTTGTGTGGGTTGAGCTGTTTTCTGATGTGAACTCTGTGAACAGAGTGCAGTGGTGGTGGAGATATGGTATGGGTAAGCATAAGCTACGAACACAGAACACAATTGCATTTTATCGATGGCCATTTGAATGCACAGAGATATCGTGATGAGATCCTGAGGCCCATTGTCGTGCCATTCATCTGCCGCCATTACCTTATCTTTCAGCATGATAATGCACAACCCCATGTCGCAAGGATCTGTACACAATTCCTGGAAGCTGAAAATGTCCCAGTTCTTCCATGGCCTTCAAACTCACCAGACATGTCTCCCATTGAGCATGTTTGGGATGCTCTGGATTGACATGTACGACAGCGTGTTCCAGTTCCCACAGGCCCCAATCAACAGCCTGATCAACTCTATGCGAGGGAGATGTGTTGCGCTGCATGAGGCAAATGGTGGTCACACCAGATACTGACTGGTTCTCTGATCCACACCCCTACCTTGTTTTTAAAGGTATCTGTGACCAACAGATGTATATCTGTATTCCCAGTCATGTGAAATCCAAAGATTAGGGTCTCATTTATTTATTTCAATGGACTGATTTCCTTATATAAACTGTAACTCAGTTTATCAGTAGTAGTGGTAGTGATATCTGTAGTAGTAGTAGTGGTAGTGGTATCTGTAGTAGTAATAGTAGTAGTAGTAGTGGTATTGGTATCTGTAGTAGTAGTAGTATCTGTAGTAGTAGTAGTAGTAGTAGTAGTAGTAGTGGTAGTGGAATCTGTAGTAGTAGTGGTATCTGGAGTCCACCAGATCAGAGGCAGTAGGGATGACCAGGTGTGTTCTCTGTTTAGTGAGTCCGCCAGATCAGAGGCAGTAGGGATGACCAGGGATGTTCTCTGTTTAGTGAGTCCGCCAGATCAGAAGCAGTAGGGATGACCAGGTATGTTCTCTGTTTAGTGAGTCCACCAGATCAGAGGCAGTAGGGATGACCAGGGATGTTCTCTGTTTAGTGAGTCCACCAGATCAGAGGCAGTAGGGATGACCAGGGATGTTCTCTGTTTAGTGTGTCCACCAGATCAGAGGCAGTAGGGATGACCAGGTATGTTCTCTGTTTAGTGAGTCCGTTAGATCAGAGGCAGTATGGATGACCAGGGATGTTCTCTGTTTAGTGAGTCCACCAGATCAGAGGCAGTAGGGATGACCAGGTATGTTCTCTGTTTAGTGAGTCCGCCAGATCAGAGGCAGTAGGGATGACCAGGGATGTTCTCTGTTTAGTGAGTCCGCCAGATCAGAGGCAGTAGGGATGACCAGGGATGTTCTCTGTTTAGTGAGTCCGCCAGATCAGAGGCAGTAGGGATGACCAGGGATGTTCTCTGTTTAGTGAGTCCGCCAGATCAGAGGCAGTAGGGATGACCAGGGATGTTCTCTGTTTAGTGAGTCCGCCAGATCAGAGGCAGTAGGAATGACCAGGTATGTTCTCTGTTTAGTGAGTCCGCCAGATCAGAGGCAGTAGGGATGACCAGGCGGACTTCTCTGTTTAGTGAGTCCGCCAGATCAGAGGCAGTAGGGATGACCAGGTATGTTCTCTTTTTAGTGAGTCCGCCAGATCAGAGGCAGTAGGGATGACCAGGTATGTTCTCTGTTTAGTGAGTCCGCCAGATCAGAGGCAGTAGGGATGACCAGGTATGTTCTCTGTTTAGTGAGTCCGCCAGATCAGAGGCAGTAGGGATGACCAGGGATGTTCTCTGTTTAGTGAGTCCGCCAGATCAGAGGCAGTAGGGATGACCAGGGATGTTGTCTGTTTAGTGAGTCCGCCAGATCAGAGGCAGTAGGGATGACCAGGGATATTCTCTGTTTAGTGAGTCCGCCAGATCAGAGGCAATAGGGATGACCAGGGATGTTCTCTGTTTAGTGAGTCCGCCAGATCAGAGGCAGTAGGGATGACCAGGGATGTTCTCTGTTTAGTGAGTCCGCCAGATCAGAGGCAGTAGGGATGACCAGGGATGTTCTCTGTTTAGTAAGTCCGCCAGATCAGAGGCAGTAGGGATGACCAGGGATGTTCTCTGTTTAGTGAGTCCGCCAGATCAGAGGCAGTAGGAATGACCAGGTATGTTCTCTGTTTAGTGAGTCCGCCAGATCAGAGGCAGTAGGGATGACCAGGCGGACTTCTCTGTTTAGTGAGTCCGCCAGATCAGAGGCAGTAGGGATGACCAGGTATGTTCTCTTTTTAGTGAGTCCGCCAGATCAGAGGCAGTAGGGATGACCAGGTATGTTCTCTGTTTAGTGAGTCCGCCAGATCAGAGGCAGTAGGGATGACCAGGGATGTTCTCTGTTTAGTGAGTCCGCCAGATCAGAGGCAGTAGGGATGACCAGGGATGTTGTCTGTTTAGTGAGTCCGCCAGATCAGAGGCAGTAGGGATGACCAGGGATGTTCTCTGTTTAGTGAGTCCGCCAGATCAGAGGCAGTAGGGATGACCAGGGATGTTCTCTGTTTAGTGAGTCCGCCAGATCAGAGGCAGTAGGGATGACCAGGTGTGTTCTCTGTTTAGTGAGTCCGCCAGATCAGAGGCAGTAGGGATGACCAGGGATGTTCTCTGTTTAGTGAGTCCACCAGATCAGAGGCAGTAGGGATGACCAGGGATGTTCTCTGTTTAGTGAGTCCTCCAGATCAGAGGCAGTAGGGATGTCCAGGCATGTTCTCTGTTTAGTGAGTCCACCAGCTCAGAGGCAGTATGGATGACCAGGTATGTTCTCTGTTTAGTGAGTCCTCCAGATCAGAGGCAGTATGGATGACCAGGGATGTTCTCTGTTTAGTGAGTCCGCCAGATCAGAGGCAGTAGGGATTACCAGGGATGTTCTCTGTTTAGTGAGTCCGCCAGATCAGAGGCAGTAGGGATGACCAGGTATGTTCTCTGTTTAGTGAGTCCGCCAGATCAGAGGCAGTAGGGATGACCAGGTATGTTCTCTGTTTAGTGAGTCCGCCAGATCAGAGGCAGTAGGGATGACCAGGTATGTTCTCTGTTTAGTGAGTCCGCCAGATCAGAGGCAGTAGGGATGACCAGGTATGTTCTCTGTTTAGTGAGTCCGCCAGATCAGAGGCAGTAGGGATGACCAGGGATGTTCTCTGTTTAGTGAGTCCGCCAGATCAGAGGCAGTAGGGATGACCAGGTATGTTCTCTGTTTAGTGAGTCCACCAGATCAGAGGCAGTAGGGATGACCAGGTTTTTTTTTCTTGATTAGTGTGTGAATTGAACCATTTCCTGTCCTGCTAAGCATTCCAAATTGTCACATCTGCTCCTGCCCCACCCCCTAGTGGACATCCGGTGTCCCGTTGACCTGCAGCCACTCCTCCAGAACACACTCTCTCTCTCCCTCCCTTTCTGTTTGTGTGTTATATTGTGGTTGGATACAGGTGTGCTGGAGCCAGAGCGGAACCTCAACAGCTGCAACCCGTTCCATATCAAGACCTCTACAAATACTCAGTCCTGCCACTTCCACTCTGCCGGATCGTAATCTCCGTTTAGTCAGTCATGCATCTAGCTATTTGTTATTTTTTAAGATCCTGTATCCTGCTGTGCCTGTTTCCTTGCCTGACGCTGTTTCTCCTCTCACTGCAGTTTTGCCGCTCTGACTCGGGTTCCTGTCTCACATCTCACCACCCTGCTACTCTGTTCTGGATTCAACTCACCTTCGCTCCCTTTGATCCCCCCCCCCCCCCCCCAGACCTGTTTACCCTGTCTCAACCCAGCTCCCTCCAACCTCAGCTCTCTACATCTGGTTTCCTACAACTCATCCGAGCTTCCCTGGATCTACACTTCATCTCTCCCTGTGTTACAATAAATATTTTGGTTCATTCATCCCTATTTCCTGGTCTGAGTCTGCTCTTGGGATCCCCTGTGCTGCTCCATTTAACAGTACCATCCGTCCAAGATATGAACCCAGTAGACTCGGATACTTCCTACCAAATTCTCATCGGTCATGGCGCCCTGCTCAATCAACATGACCAATCCTTAAAAACCCTTCTGGAGTCTATCGATGAGTTTTCACGGAACCTGTCTGTCCTACAGGGCCAAACCTTCGCCCAAAGCTCCAAACCTGTCCCAAGTCCTTCCTGTCCACCCCGGGAGCCGTTTGTTCCTACTCCCGAGCGCTACGATGGTAATCTCGGAGCTTGCAGAGCCTTTTTAGTGCAATGTTCATTAATATTTGAGGAACAGCCCTACTCTTATGCTAGTGAACAAGTGACGATTTCATTTTTGATTGGTTGCCTCTGTGGTGCAGCACTTTCCTAGGCCACTGCTGTGTGGGAGAGACGGTCACCCATTTGCTTCTCCTATGGTAGATTCACGGAGGCGATAAGGAAGGTTTTCGACCACCCGGTCTGCGGAAAGGACGCCGCTAAACGACTCCTGTCCCTCCGTCAAGGCTCCCAGAGTGTTGCTGAAATGACATGTGAGTTCCGCAGCCTCGTCACAGAGAGCGGTTGGAATGAGGAGGCTCTTCAGGGAGCATTCCGGAACTCACTCACTGAGACCATCAAGGATGAGTTGGTGTCCAGAGAGGAGCCTGAGAATCAACTCATTTCTCTCACGATCCGCATTGACAACCGTCTCTGGGAGCGTCGGAGGGAGAGGGTAGACGGGGTTGGAAGTTCCTTAACATCTGCTTCAGTGCCTTGTTCTTCTCCTCTGACTACAGCCTAACTCGTTTGGGTTAGATTATTGCACAAGGACAGCTACAAATGGACCCTGCCAAGGTTAAGGCAGTTACAGAGTGGCCTGTGCCCGCTAATCTGAAGCAGTTACAGCGTTTTCTGGGGTTTGCCATTTTTTTACAGATCCGTGACTACAGTTGTTTGGCAGCTCTTCTCACCACTCTCACCTCCACTTCCACTCACAAGTTGTTTAACTTGGGTCAAACGTTTCGGGTAGCCTTCCACCAGCTTCCCTCTGTCACGTCCTGACCTTAGAGCATTTTATGTCTCTAGGGTGTGATTTGGGTGCAAAACATGCAAAACAGTTGTTTTATTATTATTAGAATCTTTTGCAAAAAATGTGGGGCACTGAGTCGTAGTTTTTATTTAACCTTAATTTAGTGGTAGTAGAAGTAACAGTATTTGGATAGTTCTTCTGTAACTCGCCAAATTGTTTTATATATTTATTTATTTAACCTTTTACCTGCCGCACCTACACTCTAACCACTAGGCTACCTGCCTCCCCTACACTCTAACCACTAGGCTACCTGACGCCCCTACACTCTAACCACTAGGCTACCTGCCACCCCTACACTCTAACCACTAGGCTACCTGCCACCCCTACACTCTAACCACTAGGCTACCTGCCACCCCGACACTCTAACCACTAGGCTACCTGCCACCCCCACACTCTAACCACTAGGCTACCTGCCACCCCTACACTCTAACCACTAGGCTACCTGCCGCCCTCACACTCTAACCACTAGGCTTCCTGCCTCCCCTACACTCTAACCACTAGGCTACCTGCCGCCCCTACACTCTAACCACTAGGCTACCTGCCGCCCCTACACTCTAACCACTAGGCTACCTGCCACCCCTACACTCTAACCACTAGGCTACCTGCCGCCCTCACACTCTAACCACTAGGCTTCCTGCCTCCCCTACACTCTAACCACTAGGCTACCTGCTGCCCCTACACTCTAACCACTAGGCTACCTGCCGCCCCTACACTCTAACCACTAGGCTACCTGCCTCCCCTACACTCTAACCACTAGGCTACCTGCCACCCCCACACTCTAACCACTAGGCTACCTGCCACCCCTACACTCTAACCACTAGGCTACCTGCCGCCCCCACACTCTAACCACTAGGCTTCCTGCCTCCCCTACACTCTAACCACTAGGCTACCTGCCGCCCCTACACTCTAACCACTAGGCTACCTGCTGCCCCTACACTCTAACCACTAGGCTACCTGCCGCCCCTACACTCTAACCACTAGGCTACCTGCCTCCCCTACACTCTAACCACTACGCTACCTGCTGCCCCTACACTCTAACCACTATGCTACCTGCCGCCCCTACACTCTAACCACTAGGCTACCTGCCGCCCTCACACTCTAACCACTAGGCTTCCTGCCTCCCCTACACTCTAACCACTAGGCTACCTGCCGCCCCTACACTCTAACCACTAGGCTACCTGCTGCCCCTACACTCTAACCACTAGGCTTCCTGCCTCCCCTACACTCTAACCACTAGGCTACCTGCCGCCCCTACACTCTAACCACTAGGCTACCTGCTGCCCCTACACTCTAACCACTAGGCTACCTGCCGCCCCTACACTCTAACCACTAGGCTACCTGCCTCCCCTACACTCTAACCACTACGCTACCTGCTGCCCCTACACTCTAACCACTATGCTACCTGCCGCCCCTACACTCTAACCACTAGGCTACCTGCCTCCCATACACTCTAACCACTAGGCTACCTGCTGCCCCTACACTCTAACCACTAGGCTACCTGCCTCCCCTACACTCTAACCGCTAGGCTACCTGCCGCCCCCAATGACATGGAATGACCCCCATATGTCCCTGTATTTAGGTCTATTTGTGCTCTTGCTCGCAGAACGTTGGTGTTATCAGAAGGTCGTGAACTTTCTTCTGGTCATCGTCTCGTCAAAGAGTTTAGTCTGTGGCGCTTGGCTTTGATGAGTAGCTTCCTGCCTGCAGAGAGGGGCGTTGAAAGGTGGTCGACATGCAGCCAGAGGCTACGGCCGGGACGTTTTTTCACCAGACACTCCAGCTGTGACCTCACAATGCACCGTGCAACTTGACCACGAGGCTGACATTTGCTTCCTGTCTTCGGTATGTTCATCATATATGCATAGTCACTTTAACCATATCTACATGTACCTCAATAAGCCTGACTAACAGGTGTCTTGTATGTAGCCTTGCTACTGTTATTTTCAAATGTCTTTTTACTGTTGTTTTATTTCTTTACTTACACACACACCTTTTTTCACACTATTGGTTAGATCCTGTAAGTAAGCATTTCACTGTTTCACCTGTTGTATTCGGCGCACGTGACAAATAAACTTTGATTTGATCAATTGGATCAAAGAGGGATCAACTTAGTTGGTTTTAGGTTGTATATACGTTATGTCAACGCTTCTGGAACATGAATCTATCTTACAACATTGGCCATAACTTACTCTCATTGGCTCAGAAGCAGTGACCCCATCGCGCACTTTCCCCACATGGGTCCTGATCAGCCAGTGATAGGGCTGTGGGGTCAAACTAGGGGTCATTGGGGGGTCACAGAGTGGCGGAGGGGCATGGGAGAGTGGATTACTGGCCGAATGTTTTGACTGCAGCTGCCACCTTAAACACACACACACACACACACACACACACACACACACACACACACACTAGTTAATCCCATCACAAGGGATATCAGGCAGGTGGCCCCTGTATATTAACACTACAAAGCCTCTTTGTGGATGTTGACAAAAGGTTTCTCTTTAAAGGACCTACCTGTCCCATAACACCTGTAATTAGTATCTGTGACCTCAGGGTCGTTGCCGTGGGTGATTTGGAGCCAGGCTGGTTTGCAACAACAGCACCTGGGGACAGACCCAGAGAGGTAAGGGGGTCAGGAACGCTGTTGCGACGTTCCCACAATGTTCTGTCAACCTTTAATAGATGGTTGCCTCAGTAGACGGCTATGCGCTGATGCTGAGGGGAATACTGCAGGAACTCAAGCTGGAAGTATGCTGACGTGGTTTTACGGGAGTTGTGGCCGGGAGGTTGTCTGTACATAGTGGGGATACAGTCAAGTCCTATCCAAAATGAAAACAGGCCCAATCCCAAATCAACCCCTAAACCCTACACCCTATGCACTTGTAGAGATCTGAGATGATTGGACATGTGAAATGTCTACCTAGCCTATTAGAGGACAAGGTGGTGCGATTACCATGCTAAACTGTTAAATTATCTCAGATCTCCGCAAGAGCAAAGGACATCAAATCAAGTCAAAATGTTATTGGTCACATACATGTGTTTAGCGGATGTTATTGATCACATACATGTGTTTAGCGGATGTTATTGCGGGTGTAGCGAAATGTTTATGGGATGGAATACATCACAGATTCTTTCTTCCATTCTGAACATTGACGGTCTCTATTTCTGGAGAAGTTGTTAAAGCCAGGGGAGTATGTGGGTGGATCTATCCCATTCCTCTCGAAGGCTGCTGGGTAGTGGGTACTCCTTACGCACAGAGCAGTTCCTCTCAGGAGCTCCGTCGTCTACTTCTGTTCACTTCCAACCACAAGAGACTACCGGTTCCCTCAGTTAGTGTGGCGCTACCAAACTACTCAGACGAGCATTTAGATCCTAATGATGTAACACTGTAACGTCTTTGCTTCAGGAGGTAGGAGGGTCACACTCTCACAAGTCATAGACACGTGATGTTCAAGATAAAAAGAACCCGATGACTTTGTCACAAAACAATGTTTCCTTATTTAAAGCTTTTTCACCTATAAAAACGATTTAATACACATACAGTACCTCTGCATACTGTACATATATAGCACAACAGTGAGGTTAATTCAACCTACAGCACAGCTTGAGTGCGAATAGCGCTATCCTTCACGGTTGGTTTTCGACCGTGATTGGAAGTCCTTGCGGGAATTATGGGGAATGCCTCGAGTCATGCACAAGTGTTGAATCGAACCGGGAGATATTTGCGTTGCGAGCATGCATGTCAAATCAAATCAATCAAATCAAATGTTATTTGTCAC
This sequence comes from Oncorhynchus mykiss, assembly GCF_057628025.1. Taxonomy (NCBI): domain Eukaryota; kingdom Metazoa; phylum Chordata; class Actinopteri; order Salmoniformes; family Salmonidae; genus Oncorhynchus; species Oncorhynchus mykiss. Next base: position 49,192,968 of record NC_143042.1, on the reverse strand, counting down.
ATACACATGGTTAGCAGATGTTAATGCGAGTGTAGAGAAATGCTTGTGCTTCTAGTTCCGACAATGCAATAATAACCAACAAGTAATCTAGCTAACAATTCCAAAACTACTACCTTATAGACACAAGTGTAAGGGGATAAAGAATATGTACATAAAGATATATGAATGAGTGATGGTACAGAGCGGCATAGGCAAGATACAGTAGATGGTATTGAGTGCAGTATATACATATGAGATGAGTATGTAAACAAAGTGGCATAGTTAAAGTGGCTAGTGATACATGTATTACATAAAGATGCAGTAGATGATATAGAGTACAGTATATACATATGAGATGAATAATGTTGGGTATGTAAACATTATATTAGCTACCATTGTTTAAAGTGGCTAGGGATATATTTTACATAATTTCCCGTCAATTCCCATTATTAAAGTGGCTGGAGTTGAGTCAGTGTGTTGGCAGCAGCCACTCAATGTTAGTGGTGGCTGTTTAACAGTCTGATGGCCTTGAGATAGAAGCTGTTTTTCAGTCTCTCGGTCCCAGCTTTGATGCACCTGTACTGACCTCGCCTTCTGGATGATAGCAGGGTGAAAAGGCAGTGGCTCGGGTGGTTGTTGTCCTTGATGATCTTTATGGCCTTCCTGTGACATCGGGTGGTGTAGGTATCCTGGAGGGCAGGTAGTTTGCCCCCGGTGATGCATTGTGCAGACCTCACTACCCTCTGGAGAGCCTTACGGTTGTGGGCGGAGCAGTTGCCGTACTAGGCGGTAAATAAAGCCCGACAGGATGCTCTCGATTGTGCATCTGTAGAAGTTTGTGAGTGCTTTTGGTGACAAGCCAAATTTCTTCAGCCTCCTGAGGTTGAAGAGGCGCTGCTGCGCCTTCTTCACGATGCTGTCTGTGTGGGTGGACCAATTCAGTTTGTCTGTGATGTGTACGCCGAGGAACTTAGTGTGTGTGAGTGAATGACACTCCATGCATGTCCTCAGTGTGTGTGAGTGAATGACACTCCATGCATGTCCTCAGTGTGTGTGAGTGAATGACACTCCATGCATGTCCTCAGTGTGTGTGAGTGAATGACACTCCATGCATGTCTTCAGTGTTTTGCGAGTGAATGGCACTCCATGCATGTAAATGGAGAAATTGTTTAGTCTTTCAGTGTATCTGCCCGGAAGAGGAAACCTGGGAATATGAATATAGCACCAGTCAACTGTGACAATTGTAGAAATTGAGACGAGAGAGAAAGATATTAAAAAATATATATATATAAAAAATACCCAGATACAGTACTTCGGTAGCTATTTCTGGCTAGACAACCTTGTCAATGTAGAAGAGAAAAAATCTGAATATTGTCATTGTCACGATCGTCGTATGGAGTAGAAGGTGAGGACCAAAACGCAGCGTGGTTAGTATACATTCTTCTTTATTGAAGAAAGAACGTAAACTGAACCAAAACAATAAATGAATAACGACCGTGACGGTATAATAAGAAACCTGTGCTGACACAAGCAACTAACATAGACATAGATAATCACCCACAAAGTAGCCACAGAATATGGCTGCCTAAATATGGTTCCCAATCAGAGACAACGATAGACAGCTGCCTCTAATTGAGAACCAATCTAGGCAACCGTAGACCTACAATTTACCTAGAAAGGAAACAGCCCCATAAACATACAAAACCCCTAGACAAAACAAAAAACACATACATCACCCATGTCACACCCTGACCTAACCAAAATAACAAGGAAAACAAAGAATACCAAGGTCAGGGTGTGACAGTCATAAAAATGAACCTATGCATCCACCTGCCTGGTTGTATGGTAAATACCACGGTCTATGTACGGCTTGAAGAAATGGCTTGTCAGGCACTGTTAAAGTAAATGAAGCAGGCGCAGACAACTGAAACAGAACCAGGGAGACCGATAAATGCATCGTCGTACATACAGTGCCTTGCGAAAGTATTCGGCCCCCTTGAACTTTGCGACCTTTTGCCACATTTCAGGCTTCAAACATGAAGATATAAAACTGTATTTTTTTGTGAAGAATCAACAACAAGTGGGACACAATCATGAAGTGGAACGACATTTATTGCATATTTCAAACTTTTTTAACAATTCAAAAACTGAAAAATTGGGCGTGCAAAATTATTCAGCCCCCTTATGTTAATACTTTGTAGCGCCACCTTTTGCTGTGATTACAGCTGTAAGTCGCTTGGGGTATGTCTCTATCAGTTTTGCACATCGAGAGACTGACATTTTTTCCCATTTCTCCTTGCAAAACAGCTCGAGCTCAGTGAGGTTGGATGGAGAGCATTTGTGAACAGCAGTTTTCAGTTCTTTCCACAGATTCTCGATTGGATTCAGGTCTGGTCTTTGACTTGGCCATTCTAACACCTGGATATGTTTATTTTTGAACCATTCCATTGTAGATTTTGCTTTATGTTTTGGATCATTGTCTTGTTGGAAGACAAATCTCCGTCCCAGTCTCAGGTCTTTTGCAGACTCCATCAGGTTTTCTTCCAGAATGGTCCTGTATTTGGCTCCATCCATCTTCCCATCAATTTTAACCATCTTCCCTGTCCCTGCTGAAGAAAAGCAGGCCCAAACCATGATGCTGCCACCACCATGTTTGACAGTGGGGATGGTGTGTTCAGCTGTTTTGCATTGTTGCCAAAAAGTTCAATTTTGGTTTCATCTGACCAGAGCACCTTCTTCCACATGTTTGGTGTGTCTCCCAGGTGGCTTGTGGCAAACTTTAAACAACACTTTTTATGGATATCTTTAAGAAATGGCTTTCTTCTTGCCACTCTTCCATAAAGGCCAGATTTGTGCAATATACGACTGATTGTTGTCCTATGGACAGAGTCTCCCACCTCAGCTGTAGATCTCTGCAGTTCATCCAGAGTGATCATGGGCCTCTTGGCTGCATCTCTGATCAGTCTTCTCCTTGTATGAGCTGAAAGTTTAGAGGGACGGCCAGGTCTTGGTAGATTTACAGTGGTCTGATACTCCTTCCATTTCAATATTATCGCTTGCACAGTGCTCCTTGGGATGTTTAAAGCTTGGGAAATCTTTTTGTATCCAAATCCGGCTTTAAACTTCTTCACAACAGTATCTCGGACCTGCCTGGTGTGTTCCTTGTTCTTCATGACGCTCTCTGCGCTTTTAACGGACCTCTGAGACTATCACAGTGCAGGTGCATTTATACGGAGACTTGATTACACACAGGTGGATTGTATTTATCATCATTAGTCATTTAGGTCAACATTGGATCATTCAGAGATCCTCACTGAACTTCTGGAGAGAGTTTGCTGCACTGAAAGTAAAGGGGCCGAATAATTTTGCACGCCCAATTTTTCAGTTTTTGATTTGTTAAAAAAGTTTGAAATATGCAATAAATGTCGTTCCACTTCATGATTGTGTCCCACTTGTTGTTGATTCTTCACAAAAAAATACAGTTTTATATCTTTATGTTTGAAGCCTGAAATGTGGCAAAAGGTCGCAAAGTTCAAGGGGTCCGAATACTTTCGCAAGGCACTGTACATCGGAGAACGTATGGAGAGGTGTTATAACACAATGGTGACTCTAAAAAAAAAAGTGGTTCCCTGGCTATTTAAGCATTAATAATGGACTTAATGACTGTCACCCAGAGCTTAATTAAGCCCTTGCTCTGGCAGCCCGGGGTTCAGGTGTATCATAGTTAATTAACACATGGTCATTAATTTTCTGAGTGGGTGGTGGATGGGATGCTCCTGAGCTGTGAGGAAGCCTCTCTAAGACAGGCTAGACTCACTGAGTGTGTGTGAATTCAGAACAGTGCTGCTTAGATTAGTTCAAGAGGATGGTCTTTGGCTAGAAAGTGGAATATTTGGCCCCAGAGCAGTGTAAGTAGGTTTCAAGTTCATCCAAGATGTCAGCTAGGATTCAGCCCCACTAGATTAGAGAAACTCTATCTTAACAAGAACCAGTCCTCCATCTGAGACCGGAAGGGATTTTAAATGAAGGTTGATTCAGTCGTTGCTGATCGGGGTGGTTCAGCTGCGGAGATTACAATCATTATCCACGATAGTTCAGAAACTAGAAGAGAAGGTGAAGGTAACCGTTTCTCAATAACTTTGAGTCTCTCCTTATACCAGGAGCTGTTTATCATGTTCATATTTTCAAATAGTTGGAGGAAACTCCACTTTCCTCGAGCGCAGAGCCAACGTCTGTCTGAAGAGGTTTAGGAGATGAGAGAGATGTTATCCTCTGCCTGGCTTATGTTCAGGTGCCTGTGGCTGTGTGCTGAGAGATTAGCCATGTCTTTGTGCACGTGCGCACATATGTGTGTGTGTGTGGTTTTCACTGCAGTGGACTGGTGTGTGTTTCAGGGGGTATGGGAATGAGGAAGGTAAGAAGATAATCCGATGGGCAGGTACATGATTCACCTGCAAACTCATTCCCAGAAAATAGAAAGAAGCACAAAGGCACAAAGGTTTCAGTTCATTACATAGTATTGTGTAATTGTCGCAGAACATACTCTCACTCTCTCTCTCTCTCTCTGTTTCTCTCTCGCTCTGTTTGTCTCTCTCTGTCTCGCTCTTATTCTCTCTCTCTTCTCTGTCTCTCTGTCTCTCAATTCAATTCAATTCAAGGGGCTTTATTGGCCTGGGAAACATGTGTTAACATTGCCAAAGCAAGTGAGGTAGATAATATACAAAAGTGAAATAAACAATAAAAATGAACAGTAAACATTACACATACAGAAGTTTCAAAACAATAAAGACATTACAAATGTCATATTATGTATATATACAGTGTTATAACGATGTACAAATGGTTAAAGTACACAAGGGAAAATAAATAAGCATAAATATGGGTTGTATTTACAATGGTGTTTGTTCTTCACTGGTTGCCCTTTTCTTGTGGCAACAGGTCACACATCTTTCTGCTGTGATGGCACACTGTGGAATTTCACCCAGTAGATATGGGAGTTTATCAAAATTGGGTTTGTTTTCGAATTCTTTGTGGATCTGTGTAATCTGAGGGAAATATGTGTCTCTAATACATTGGGCAGGAGGTTAGGAAGTGCAGCTCAGTTTCCACCTCATTTTGTGGGCAGTGAGCACATAGCCTGTCTTCTCTTGAGAACCATGTCTGCCTACGGCGGCCTTTCTCAATAGCAAGGTTATGCTCACTGAGTCTGTACATAGTCAAAGCTTTCCTTATGTTTGGGTCAGTCACTGTGGTCAGGTATTCTGCCACTGTGTAGTCTCTGTTTAGTCTCTGTTTAGCATTCTAGTTTGCTCTGTTTTTTTGTTAATTCTTTCCAATGTGTCAAGTAATTATCTTTTTGTTTTCTCATGATTTGGTTGGGTCTAATTGTGTTGCTGTCCTGGGGCTCTGTGGGGTCTGTTTGTGAACAGAGCCCCAGGTCCAGCTTGCTTAGGGGACTCTTCTCCAGGTTCATCTCTCTGTAGATGATGGCTTTGTTATGGAAGGTTTGGGAATCGCTTCCTTTTAGGTGGTTGTAGAATTTAACGGCTCTTTTCTGGATTTTGATAATTAGTTAGTATCGGCCTAATTCTGCTCTGCATGCATTATTTGGTGTTCTACGTTGTACACGGAGGATATTTTTGCAGAATTCTGCATGAAGAGTCTCAATTTGGTGTTTGTCCCATTTTGTGAAATCTTGGTTGGTGAGCAGACCCCAGACCTCACAACCATAAAGGGCAATGGGCTCTATGACTGATTCAAGCATTTTTCTCCAGATCCTAATTGGTATGTTGAATTTTATGTTCCTTTTGATGACATACAATGCCCTTGCCTTGTCTCTCAGATCGTTCACAGCTTTGTGGAGGTTACCTGTGGCGCTGATGTTTAGGCCAAGGTATGTGTCGTTTTTTTGAGTGATCTAGGGCAACGGTGTCTAGATGGAATTTATATTTGTGGTCCTGGCAACTGGACCTTTTTTGGAACACCATTATTTTTGGTCTTACTGAGATTTACTGTCAGGGCCCAGGTTTGGCAGAATCTGTGCAGAAAATCTAGGTGTTGCTGTAGGCCCTCCTTGGTTGGTGACAGAAGCACCAAATCATCAGCAAAAAGTAGACATTTGACTTCAGATTCTAGTAGGGTGAGGCCGGGTGTTGCAGACTGTTCTAGTGCCTGCGCCAATTCGTTGATATATATGTTGAAGAGGATGGGGCTTAAGCTGCATCCCTGTCTCACCCCACGGCCCTGTGGGAAGAAATGTGAGTGTTTTTTTTAACCTATTTTAACCACACACTTGTTGTTTGTGTACATGGATTTTATAATGACGTATGTTTTACCCCCGACACCACTTTCCATCAATTTGTATAGCAGACCCTCATGCCAAATTGAGTCGAAGGCTTTTTTGAAATCAACAAAGCACGAGAAGACTTTGTTTGTTTGTCAATTAGGGTGTGCAGGGTGAATACATGGTCTGTCTCTCTCTGCCTCTCTCTGTTTCTCTCTCTCTCTCTCTCTCTCTCTCTCTCTCTCTGTCTCTCTCTCTCTCTCTGTTCCCCTCTCTCTATCTCCATCTCTTTTTGATCAGGGATTTACACACAAGGCCAGCATGGCATCTGTGGTGGACAGATAAGGCTGCTGTACAGATTAGTCCAGTGGCGGTCCGCCTCGACATGCCACAAAGGATGGGGGTCAGCCTGAAACACTGGAACCAGACACATCATTACTGATAGCCACCATGCATCGCTAACACGCTAATGGATGCTAACTGATGCTAACGGACGCTAACAGACAACACATCACAGGGATCTTATGGTGTTCATGCACCACTACAGATAGCCACCGTTTCTAACAGGCTAACAGATGCTAACCTCACAGGGATCTTATGGTGTTCATGCACCACTACTGATAGCCATCGTTACTAACATGCTAACAGATGCTAACCTCACAGGGATCTTATGGTGTTCATGCACCACTACTGATAGCCACCAATGCTAACATGCTAACAGATGCTAACAGACATGCCTTACAGGGATGCTATGTTGTTTCCTGTCTGTCTTGGTCCTAGTCACCTTGATCCTGGATACCTTGATATTGGTTTCTGCCATGTTTGTTTGGCTAAATGAAAGCCTTGATCAGTGGACAAATCTGGTGGTGCTAACCAAATTGAGTGGTTGTATGGTAAAATAGTCCAAACTGTCCAAAAATCCTATGTGGCCTATAAATGCATTGATTGATTGAAACTTCAGAAATTCCACCAATATTATCCCTGGTTTCAGGACTGTAGTAGGAACTGATGTGAAAAACTGAAATCTCCAGGGGAAGCTCGTACAGGTGGCACCAGTCCAGTCCTACTGTATAGGAAAGAAGAAGAAGAGAATCAAAGAGTAGAGATAGTGTAGCTACCAGCAAGCTAGCAAAGTGCTGTGTGATCTTGCCAGGCTAGAATATCTCTCATCTCCAGTCCCTTGTGTACTATACTATCACAACAGCCTTTGCATATTATGTCTAGACATGAGGTGATTTGGTACAGAACTTAATGTAATGCCAACATTAAAAGTGTTTGGATTGAGTTGAGTAGTCTGTGATAAGGTGCTGTATATCTGTGTTTAGTAGTCTGTGAGTGATAAGGTACTATACATCTGAGGTACAGTAGTCTGTGAGTGATAAGGTATTATATATCTGTGTTTAGTAGTCTGGGATAAGGTGCCGTATATCTGAGGTTTAGTAGTCTGAGATAAGGTACTATATATCTGAGGTTTAGTAGTCTGGGATAAGGTACTATATATCTGTGTTTAGTAGTCTGGGATAAGGTACTATATATCTGTGTTTAGTAGTCTGGGATAAGGTACTATATATCTGTGTTTAGTAGTCTGGGATAAGGTGCTGTATATCTGTGTTTAGTAGTCTGGGATAAGGTACTATATATCTGTGTTTAGTAGTCTGGGATAAGGTGCTGTATATCTGTGTTTAGTAGTCTGGGATAAGGTGCTGTATATCTGTGTGGAATAATGTATGTAACAATCGATGTAAAGCAAATTCCATCAGTTAGTCTCTGTCTTCTTGTGTGTGTGTGTGTGTGTGTGTGTGTGTGTGTGTGTGTGTGTGTGTGTGTGTGTGTGTAATATGGGGAACGGGTAATTTGCTGCCAGCCCTCGCCGTTGTTCTCAAACAGTGGCGGTGGGAAAGAGAGGGATCAAAGTAAACGGATATATTCAGCTGTCCCGTTTATCTCCGGTCCCACCCTTTAGTCTTAAAAAACAGATTTATGTGGTTGCAAGGCTTTCTTGGATTACCATGGTGACTCCAAACCGCCACATTCCAACAGGCGGCCATAGGAGGGCTGCTCTGGGGAGTCTTAAACCCCAAAGCATGCTGGGTATGTGGGGCTGTGACGATAGGGTGTTGGACACAGCAGCTGTCCTGTCTTTCCCAGAATGCTCCACCTGTTTCCAACCAGGGGAGAACGACTGCCCCATCTCATTGAAGCCACGGAAGTTCAAGGCTGACCACAGTTATGCAGGCATTGGGGAGGGGGGAGGGCTTCTACTAAGCTAACATATAGAATTGTTTAATGATGGTCATACCATGGATCATTTACAGGACCCCTGTAGGTATCCAGAACAATATAAATACATTATTTGATAAAATATTGAACTTTTTTGGACACATATTCAACAATTTTTTTTTTTTTGGCACAAAACTACCTTCATACTTGGAATCCTTTTCATACGAGTCCTGTGACACGTGCAGGTCGGAGGTTGTGGAGCACAACAGAGAACACCGTCGTGAGAGTCTCCCCTTTCATATTAGTTTGTAGCCCAAGCGGTTCGGACGCTACGAACAGAAGTTGGCACATCGGTGGTACCGACTTCAGACGAGTCACACGGGTCTTGTGGGGGGTCGTGGTGCACAACGTGTTTGAAAACACGTGTTGGATCTTTCCATAGAGTGGTTATATTTGTCTTTCTAGGCCAAACCGTTCGTAAGCTACAGACGTTTTGGTGAGAAGACACATGTTTTTGGGATGTCTCCTGGTCTAATAAACAGCACTGTTGCTCTGGACACTTTCCATAGGCGGATGTAGTGGATTGAGATGCAGCCGTTGGAGAAAAAAAAACAGATCTTAAACTGTCATTTTTATTTTTACTTCAAATCGCACACAGAACAAGTTATGAGGATAATTTAGTTGCTAATGGCAGCCTGCAGTACCCCGATCGTTCTTCAACTTGAGTTACTTAATGAGAGGGTGGGCAGCACTGAGCTAGCCTGCAACGTCACTTCCTGGAGTAGCTCAAACTGCGTATGTTATGTCCGCTGAGGTATAATAGGAACGGGTGACTAACGTCCGAGACGTCGGACCGGACCAATGTTTTCAAGGCAATCACAGATGATCCATTATATTGACCAGATACTCAAGTCTCTAACAATGAAAATAAACGTGTTCAAAAATGGATGGCAGTCAAGAGGAGGCTAGATCAGGTGGGATGGTTCTAGCCAAAGAGAGGGAACAGCAGACACGACTCCGACATTAAGGGTTTTTATGTCGAAGTTTCCGGGATGTCACGTGTCCTAGTTATATCAAGACTCTCGTAACAACTGAAGCATTACTGAACTTATTCGACCAAATAAGCCACACGTAGCAAAATGAGCCATACACATTTTTGTTGACCAAATTGGACATTCTTTCATTGACCTCCTGGTGAGCGAACGCCCCCCCCCCCCCCCAAAAAAAAAAAACAACCCCACCACCTGCTGGAGAAGACAGACTACCAGTCACAACTCTTGCTTCACCTCTTCCTCATGGAGATAATCTAATCGCAATCGCATACGTCGATTCACAGACCGTCTATATCCAGGTTGCATCCAATTTATATGGACCAATATGACATTCAAAAACATGAGTGGTGTCACATGATTAATGACTTTGTTCAGTCATTTATATACAATCCAACCCACAACCGCCAGGCTACTTCCTGGTGCCCGACTGACCACTGTTGATAGACACACACAAACACACATGCAAATAATACATGTAGCCTACACACACACACGCACGCACGCACGCACGCACGCACGCACACACACACACACACACACACACACACACACACACACACACACACACACACACACACACACACACACACACACACACACACACACACACACACATGGCAACTAAAAGAGAAGAGAGAGGAAAGACTGTGGGAACAGTACATTCACTGGTATGTTCAATAATTTGGGGTTGTAGTTGGTAGAGAGTGGGAGCTCATAATATGCTCATATAATGATACCTCTGTATTACAGTACATATGCTCATATAATGATACCTCTGTATTACAGTACATATGCTCATATAATGATACCTCTGTATTACAGTACATATGCTCATATAATGATACCTCTGTATTACAGTACATATGCTCATATAATGATACCTCTGTATTACAGTACATATGCTCATATAATGATACCTCTGTATTACAGTACATATGCTCATATAATGATACCTCTGTATTACAGTACATATGCTCATATAATGATACCTCTGTATTACAGTACATATGCTCATATAATGATACCTCTGTATTACAGTACATATGCTCATATAATGATACCTCTGTATTACAGTACATATGCTCATATAATGATACCTCTGTATTACAGTACATATGCTCATATAATGATACCTCTGTATTACAGTACATATGCTCATATAATGATACCTCTGTATTACAGTACATATGCTCATATAATGATACCTCTGTATTACAGTACATATGCTCATATAATGATACCTCTGTATTACAGTACATATGCTCATATAATGATACCTCTGTATTACAGTACATATGCTCATATAATGATACCTCTGTATTACAGTACATATGCTCATATAATGATACCTCTGTATTACAGTACATATGCTCATATAATGATACCTCTATATTACAGTAAATATGGTAATATAACGACACCTCTATATTACAGAACATATGGTAATATGTATACCCCCATTCCTCTGCAGGGTTTAGACATGAACATGATAAGATCGGATCCGTCCATGTCGGATCAGAGTGTTGACGACAAAATAAGTCCTCCGCACCTTTTTTCTCTTGCTCCCTCCCTCCCTCCCTCCCTCCCTCCCTCCCTCCCTCCCTCCCCTCTCCCTCCCTCCCTCCCTCCCTCCCTCCCTCCCTCCCTCCCTTCTCTCCTTTCCCTCCCTCCCTCCCTCCTCTCCTCTCCATCCCTTCTCTCCTTTGCCTCCCTCCCTCCACTCCTTTCCCTCCACTCTCACCTGTCTCCCCCTGGCAACAGAGACCTGGAATTAGATGTATAACCATGACCAATAGGGGAGAGGATATTTACATTGTTCAATGGGAGTAAGACGAAGTTGCCAGCACTTACTGCACAGCACATGACCCTTACGTAAGATTCACAGGAGTTTGGTGGCACCCTAATTGGGGAGGATGGGCTCGTGGTAATGGCTGGAGCGGAATCAGTGGAATGGCATCAAATACTTCAAACACATTTCTTTATTATGAGCTGTCCTCCCCTCAGCAGCCTCTCACCTGTAAGATTTCACCTGTGGGAATTGAATTGAGAAATGCATCTCTGCACCTGCATGCATAACATCCTCTTTGGATCAGTGTGGTGACTAATTGTGATGGCTAATTGTGTCATATTGAAATGGCAACTCTGTGTATTGTTCATCTGGCTGTGAGCAGATCAGACTTGTGCGAGAGGCAATCTGGCAGCTTATTCATATAGATGTCACAGACACTGTCACAGGAAAACCAATGAGAGGGATTCACAGCTCTACATACATGACATAAATAAGGCAGGTGTATGTGATGTAGTGTGTGTGTGTGTAGTGTGTGTGTGTGTTTGTTCATGTGCAACTAACTGACATGTGCGTGTTTGATATTATGTGTGTGCATCCGACATGATGTGTCTGTGTGTGTGTGTATGGTATGACATGTCAGTGTTTGTGTGTGTGTGTGTGTGCACGGTATGACATGTCAGTGTTTGTGTGTGTGTGTGTGTGTGTGTGTTTGATTGACAGTGGGCCAACAACAGCTAATCAAGTGGGGTTAAGGAGATGCTGTGTCTTGGCTGAGATGTCTGTCAATAAGGCCTCATTTTCATGTTCTAATGAACATGGTTGCTGTCTGTGGTCTACAGCATCTCTCCTATTGAGCATCTTGTGTCTCAATCGATGCCGGCCACAACACAAAAAAACTCACGATGTAAAATGGGGTCTAAGCTATAACATGTGAATACGAAAAAAAATCAGTTTACCAGTTTTTAGATAATTGATGTCTAAGGTAAAAATGTATTTTTATTTATTTATTAAAATAAAACATTTCAAGAAATTCTGAAAATAATTTAACAACGCTGTTTGTAAACTTTTTAATTCTATCAATCTCCACCGTTGATCTTTTCCAGTGATGAAGACGGCTTTCTTCCTGGGAAGGAGAGGCAGACCAAAACGCAGCGTGGTTATAGTTATAGATGTCTCGGCTTTCTTCCTGGGAAGGAGAGGCAGACCAAAACGCAGCGTGGTTATAGTTATAGATGTCTCGGCTTTCTTCCTGGGAAGGAGAGGCAGACCAAAACACAGCGTGGTTATAGTTATAGATGTCTCGGCTTTCTTCCTGGGAAGGAGAGGCAGACCAAAACGCAGCGTGGTTATAGTTATAGATGTCTCGGCTTTCTTCCTGGGAAGGAGAGGCGGACCAAAACACAGCGTGGTTCTAGTTATAGATGTCTCGGCTTTCTTCCTGGGAAGGAGAGACAGACCAAAACACAGTGTGGTTATAGTTATAGATGTCTCGGCTTTCTTCCTGGGAAGGAGAGGCAGACCAAAACGCAGCGTGGTTATAGTTATAGATGTATCGGCTTTCTTCCTGGGAAGGAGAGACAGACCAAAACACAGTGTGGTTATAGTTATAGATGTCTCGGCTTTCTTCCTGGGAAGGAGAGGCGGACCAAAACGCAGCGTGGTTATAGTTATAGATGTCTCGGCTTTCTTCCTGGGAAGGAGAGGCGGACCAAAACGCAGCGTGGTTATAGATGTCTCGGCTTTCTTCCTGGGAAGGAGAGGCGGACCAAAACGCAGCGTGGTTATAGTTATAGAAGTCTCGGCTTTCTTCCTGGGAAGGAGAGGCAGACCAAAACACAGCGTGGTTATAGTTATAGATGTATCGGCTTTCTTCCTGGGAAGGAGAGGCAGACCAAAACACAGCGTGGTTATAGTTATAGATGTCTCGGCTTTCTTCCTGGGAAGGAGAGGCAGACCAAAACACAGCGTGGTTATAGTTATAGATGTCTCGGCTTTCTTCCTGGGAAGGAGAGGCAGACCAAAACACAGCGTGGTTCTAGTTATAGATGTCTCGGCTTTCTTCCTGGGAAGGAGAGGCGGACCAAAACACAGTGTGGTTATAGTTATAGATGTCTCGGCTTTCTTCCTGGGAAGGAGAGGCGGACCAAAACGCAGCGTGGTTATAGATGTCTCGGCTTTCTTCCTGGGAAGGAGAGGCGGACCAAAACGCAGCGTGGTTATAGATGTCTCGGCTTTCTTCCTGGGAAGGAGAGGCGGACCAAAACGCAGCGTGGTTATAGTTATAGATGTATCGGCTTTCTTCCTGGGAAGGAGAGACAGACCAAAACACAGTGTGGTTATAGTTATAGATGTCTCGGCTTTCTTCCTGGGAAGGAGAGGCAGACCAAAACGCAGCGTGGTTATAGTTATAGATGTATCGGCTTTCTTCCTGGGAAGGAGAGACAGACCAAAACACAGTGTGGTTATAGTTATAGATGTCTCGGCTTTCTTCCTGGGAAGGAGAGGCGGACCAAAACGCAGCGTGGTTATAGTTATAGATGTCTCGGCTTTCTTCCTGGGAAGGAGAGGCAGACCAAAACACAGCGTGGTTATAGTTATAGATGTATCGGCTTTCTTCCTGGGAAGGAAAAGCGGACCAAAACGCAGCGTGGTTATAGTTATAGATGTATCGGCTTTCTTCCTGGGAAGGAGAGGCAGACCAAAACACAGCGTGGTTATAGTTATAGATGTATCGGCTTTCTTCCTGGGAAGGAGAGGCGGACCAAAACGCAGCGTGGTTATAGATGTCTCGGCTTTCTTCCTGGGAAGGAGAGGCAGACCAAAACGCAGCGTGGTTATAGTTATAGATGTCTCGGCTTTCTTCCTGGGAAGGAGAGGCAGACCAAAACACAGCGTGGTTATAGTTCATGGTTTTTCAATAAGAAAACTCAAACATGAACAAACTACAAAATAATAAACGTGAAAACCGTAACAGTCCTAACTGGTGCATAAAACACAAAGACAGGAAACAATCACCCACAAAATACCCAAAGAATATGGCTGCCTAAATATGGTTCCCAATCAGAGACAACGATAAACACCTGCCTCTGATTGAGAACCAATCTAGGCAACCATAGACTTACCTAGACAACTAAACTGAACACAACCCCATTAATCTAATAAATCCCTAGACAAGACGAAACACAATAAATCACCCATGTCACACCCTGGCCTAAACCAAAATTATAAAGAAAACAAAGATAACTAAGGCCAGGGCGTGACAATAGATGACTCATGGTCTGGTGGGGAATGTAAAATAGGTCAACTTTGACCTCTATCTCTTGATAAAGAGATTAAAGCACTTCCACAATGGAAGGTTTTTCGTTCAAATCACAAGGGGTCAAAAGGTGATTGAATTCAAATGGATTTACCCTGATGTGTTTGTGCATGTACAGTATGACTGACAAAACTGCTAGACATGTGTGTGTGAGATAGGTGGTGATTTTGCGAGTGTGTATATTCCTGAAACAATGTGTGTGTGTGTGTGTGTGTGTCTATTTTGGGCCGGGCCAGCATGTATAACAAGCACCGTACACACTCCCACACCTTGATTTGACCTTGTTGGAAACAGGCCGTTGACAGATTCATCTCTCTCCCTTTGAGCCTAATGGACGTGAGCCGCTGTGCATCAAATATGCTCTCAGCAACCGCAGACAGAGGCGAAAGTATTCAGACCCCTTGACTTTTTCCACATTTTGTTACGTTACAGCCTTATTCTGAAATGGATTAAATAAATAAAAAATAATCAGAAGTCTACACACAATACCCCATAATGACATCACAATACCCCATAATGACATCACAATACCCCATAATGACATCACAATACCCCATAATGACATCACAATACCCCATAATGACATCACAATACCCCATAATGACATCACAATAGCCCATAATGACATCACAACATCCCATAATGACAAAGTAAAATGTTTTTTAGAGTTATACAAATGCATACAAATGTATGAAAAAACAAAAACAGAAATACCAAATTTACATAAGTATTCAGACCGTTTGCTATGAGACTCAAAATTGAGCTCAGTTGCATCCTGTTTCCATTGATCATCATTGAGATGTTTCTACAACTTGATTCAAGTCCACCTGTGGTAAATTCAATTGATTGGACATGATTTGGAAAGCACAGTCTATATAATGTCCCACAGTTGATGGTGTCAGAGAAGTAAAGCTCTGAGACAGGATTGTGAGGCACAGATCTGGGGAAGGGTACCAAAAAATGTCTGCAGCATTGAAGGTCCCCAACCCAGTGGCCTCCATCAATCTTAAATGGAAGATGTTTGGAACCACCAAGGCTCAATAGAGCTAGCCGCCCAGCCAAACTGAGCAATAGGGGGAGAAGGGCCTTGTTCAGGGAGGTGACCAAGAACCTGATGGTCACTCTGACATAGCTCCAGTTCCTCTGTGGAGAAGGGAGAAACTTCCAGAAGGACAACCATCTCTGCAGCACTCCACTATTCAGGCATTTATGGTAGAGTGGTCAGACGGAAGTCATTCCTGAGTAAAAGGCACATGACAGCCCGCTTGGAGTTTGCCAAAAGGCACCTAAAGACTCTCAGACCATGAGAAACAAGATTCTCTGATCTGGTGAAACCAAGATTGAACTCTTTGGCCTGAATGCCAAGTGTCACACCTGGAGGAAACCTGGCACCATCCCTACAGTGAAGCATGGTGGTGGCAGCATCATGCTGTGGGGATGTTTTTCAGCGATAGGGACTGGGAGACTAGTCAGGATCGAGGGAAAGATGAAAGGAGCAAAGTACAGAGAGATCCTTGATGAAAACCTGCTCCAGAGTGCTCAGGACCTCAGTCTGGGGCGATGGTTCACCTTCCAACAGGACAACCTCCCTAAGCACACAGCCAAGACAACGCAGGAGTGTCTTCTGGACAAGTCTCTGAATGTCCTTGAATGGCCCAGCCAGAGCCCGGATTTGAACCCGATTGAACATCTCTGGAGAGACCTGAAAAGCAAAGCTCCCCATACAACCTGACAGAGTTTGATAGGATCTGCAGAGAAGAATGGGCGAAACTCCCCAAATACAGGTGTGCCAAGCTTGTAGTGTCATACCCAAGAAGACTCAAGGCTGTAAATGAAAAAAACACTATTTTTGCTTTGTTGTTATGGGGTGTTGTGTATAGATTGATGAGGGAAAAAATAATAGAGAAAAATGATTTAATATGTCTCAGAATAAGGCTGTAACGTAACAAAATGTGGAAAAAGTCAAGTGGTCTGAATAGTTTCCAAATGCACTGTATGGTCACGCACACACACACACACACACACGCGCGCACACGCACACGCACATGCTATTTACAGCTCCAGTCAAACTGCACCCAGTGGAACCTTTATTTACTCTCTCTCTGTCTCTCTTTCTCTTTCTCTCTGTCTCTCTCCCTCTTTCTCTCTGTCTCTCTCCCTCTTTCTCTCTGTTTCTCTCCCTCTTTCTCTGTCTCTCTCCCTCTTTCTCTCTGTCTCGCTCCCTCTTTCTCTCTGTCTCTCTTTCTCTCTATCTCTCTCCCTCTTTCTCTCTGTCTCTCTCCCTCTTTCTCTCTGTCTCTCTCCCTCTTTCTCTCTGTCTCTCTCCCTCTTTCTCTCTGTCTCTCTCCCCCTTTCTCTCTGTCTCTCTCCCTCTGTCTCTCTCCCTCTTTCTCCCTCTTTCTCTCTGTCTCTCTCCCTCTTTCTCTCTGTCTCTCTCCCTCTTTCTCTCTGTCTCTCTCCCTCTTTCTCTCTGTCTCTCTCTCCCTCTTTCTCTCTGTCTCTCTCTCCCTCTTTCTCTCTGTCTCTCTCTCCCTCTTTCTCTCTCTCTCCCTCTTTCTCTCTTTCTCTCTGTCTCTTTTTCTCTCTCTCTTTTTCTCTCTGTCTCTTTCTCTCTGTCTCTCTCCCTCGTTCTCTCTGTTTCTCTTTCTCCCCGTCTCTCTCCCTCGTTCTCTCTGTTTCTCTTTCTCTCCATCTCTCTCCCTCTTTCTCTCTTTTTCTCTCCCTCTTTCTCTCTCCCTCTTTCTCTCTGTCTCTCTCCCTCTTTCTCTCTGTCTCTCTCCCTCTTTCTCTCTGTCTCTCTCCCTCTTTCTCTCTGTCTCTCTCTCTCTTTTTCTCTCTGTCTCTTTTTCTCTCTGTCTCTCTTTCTCTCTGTCTCTCTCCCTCGTTCTCTCTGTTTCTCTTTCTCTCCGTCTCTCTCCCTCGTTCTCTTTGTTTCTCTTTCTCGCCGTCTCTCTCCCTCGTTCTCTCTGTTTCTCTTTCTCTCTGTCTCTCTTTCTCTCTGTCTCTCTCCCTCTTTCTCCCTGTCTCTCTTTCTCTCTGTCGCTCTCCCTCGTTCTCTCTGTTTCTCTTTCTCTCTGTCTCTCTCCCTCTTTCTCTCTGTCTCTCTCCCTCCCTCTTTCTCTCTGTCTCTCTTTCTCTCTTTCTCTTTCTCTCTTTCTCTCACCCCTCTCACTCTCTCTCTCTGTCAATATTGCCAAAGCAACAATGTATATTGTAATACAATTAGTATTACAATTATTATGATAACAGTCAATAGTAGAAATGTAATAAATATAAAATATATAATAAATATAAAATCTAAATTTGGAAAAGTAAACTATAACTAACTT
>NC_143042.1:49145000-49170000 GCF_057628025.1 Oncorhynchus mykiss | reverse complement strand
GGTTTGGAACTATTTCTTATTGGTCTATTAAATTATTTACTGCATTGTGATGTCACCAAGCAGACCAAAAACTCCATCCCACTAAAACAGGCTGAAATATCTCAATCTTCATAGTAATATAATATTTCAATCTTTATAGTATGAAAATATATATAAAACATAGAAAAACATATATTTTTTTGACTGCACTGGGCCTTTAAGACATACTATAACAATGGATGAATGGAAATTGTATATCTGTTTTTACGTGTAGGTAAGAATGTAAAGAAAATGGCAGAAATGAACAAACTCAGGTGGACAGGGTTTGTTGAAGTATCTCACTGCTACCTATTCTTGGTCATGAAAATTTACTAATGAACCAGTAACTTAGCATGTCCATTTTCTGTTCAACGTCCCCAAACCCGTGTTTAGCATCTCATTCGTGTTTTCCTGGCTTCTTACAGTAACTATTGGAGCCGTGGTCCATTCCGACATAATTCCCACTCCCTCTTTGAGTCCCATCCATTGTGCTTGGTTTTGCCTTCCTTATTTTTGAGCGATGGATGGGGAGAGGGAGGGAGGGAGAGAGGGAGAGAGGGAGGGAGGGAGGGAGGGAGGAGGAGGGAGGGAGGGAGGGAGGGAGGGAGGGAGGGAGGAGTGGGACTTTGGACAATAACATCACAAACACACAGGATGGGATGAAAGGAGAGAGAGAGAGAGAGAGAGAGAGAGAGAGAGAGAGAGAGAGAGAGAGAGAGAGAGAGAGAGAGAGAGAGAGAGAGAGAGAGAGAGAGAAGAGAGAGAGAGAGAGAGAGAGAGAGAGAGAGAGAGAGAGAGAGAAGAAGGACTAGAGATAGAGGGAAGGAGAAAAACGGAGGGAGAATAAGTGGTGTTGCCATGCTTAATGGTGTCCTCACATAAACACGTAGACTATTCCTAAGGGTGAGAAACCAGTCAATACAACTCAATATGCCGTAGTAGCACAGTTTGACTGAAGAGACTTGGACACAGTGACAGGAAAACAACATCTCCCAATACCTCTATCCCCTTGATTGTATCCCCTCACCACTCGCTCCTTCACCCCCTGCCAAACACAATTACTTTGGTGAAAGCCTCCAGCGTTCCCCTCACACATCGGCAACTAACCCGATCCCCCTCCTCCCCCCTCTCCCCAAACATATCCCTGCCCCGCTGCGGCCATCAGATGGGAACAATAATGAGGAGATCATTAGTTTGCCCAAACGAGGCGACTGGCAGACAGGAGGGGGGCTTTAAGGCACGCCAACGTGTTGTGTTGTGTCCGTGGAGTAAATCATTAACGGACCAGGCTAATACCGTTTCTTAATTAGCACCACATGAAAATAGATTGGTGGAGGGTTGTGTAGGGAGGTTGGGTATCGCCGGGCTGTGTGGGTGGTGGTGGTGGGGGTGAAATGGTGGGTGAATGGTGGTGGTAGTGGGTGGTGGTGGGTGAATGGTGGTGGTAGTGGGTGGTGGTGGGTGAATGGCGGTGGTAGTGGGTGGTGGTGGGTGAATTGCGGTGGTAGTGGGTGGTGGTGGGTGAATTGCAGTGGTAGTGGGTGGCAGTGGGGTGAATGGTGGTAGTGGGTGGTAGTGGGTGAATGGTGGTGGTAGTGGGTGGCGGTGGGTGAATGGTGGTGGTAGTGGGTGGTGGTGGGTGAATGGTGGTGGTAGTGGGTGGTAATGGATGGTGGATGGTGGATGGTAGGTGGGAGGATAATGGGTGGTGGTGGTGGGGATGGTGGGTGTGGGTTATGGATGTTGCATTGGTGGTGGTGGGGGTGTGGTGGTGGGGTGGATGGTGGTGGTGGGTGGTGGTGGTGAGTGGTGGTGGTGAGTGGTAGGTGGTGGTGGTGGGTGGGTGGTGGGTGGTGGTGGTGGATGGTGGGTGGGAGATAGTGGGTGGTGGTGGTGGATGGTGGGTGTGGGTTATGGATGTTGCATGGTGGTGGTGGGGGTGGTGGTGGTGGTGAGTGGTGTGGTGAGTGGTGAGTGGTGGGTGGTGGTGGTGGGTGGTGGATGGTGAGTGGTGGTGAGTGGTGGTGGTGGGTGGTAGGTGGTGGTGGTGGTGGTGGTGGTGGTGGGTGGTGGTTGTGAGTGGTGGTGGTGGGTGGTGAGTGGTGGTGGTGGGTGGTGGTTGTTAGTGGTGGTGGTGGTGGTGGTTGTGAGTGGTGGTGGTGGGTGGTGAGTGGTGGTGGTGGGTGGTGGTGGGTGGTGGTGGTGAGTGGTGGTGTTGGTGGTGGGTGGGTGGTGGTGAGTGGTAGGTGGTGGTGGTGTGGTGGTGTGGTGGTGGGTGTGTGTGGGTGGTGGTGGTGGTGGTGGTGTGGGTGGTGGTGGTGGGTGGTGGTGGTGGTGGTGGTGGTGGTGGTGGTGGGTGGTGGTGGGTGGGTGGGTGGTGGTGGGGTGGTGGTGGGTGGGTGGTGGTGGTGGTTGTGAGTGGTGGTGGTGGGTGGTGAGTGGTGGTGGTGGGTGGGTGGGTGGTGGTGGTGGTGAGTGGGTGGTGGGTAGTGGTGGTGGGTGGTGGTGGTGAGTGGTAGGTGGTGGTGGTGGTGGTGGTGGGTGGTGAGTGGTGGGTGGTGGTGGTGGGTGGTGGTGGTGGGTGGTGGTGGTGAGTGGTGGTGGTGGGTGGTGGTGGTGAGTGGTGGTGGTGGGTGGTGGTGGGTAGTGGGTGGGTGTTGAAGGGTGGTGGGTGGTGAGTGGTGGGTGGTGGGTGGTGGGTGGTGGGTGTTGAAGGGTGGTGGGTGGTGGTGGGTGGTGGGTGGTGAGTGGTGGTGGTGAGTGGTAGGTGGTGGTGGTGGGTGGGTGGTGGGTGGTGGTGGTGGATGGTGGGTGGGAGGATAGTGGGTGGTGGTGGGGATGGTGGGTGTGGGTTATGGATGTTGCATGGTGGTGGTGGGGGTGGTGGTGGTGGTGAGGTGGTGGTGGTGAGTGGTGGTGGTGGGTGGTGGTGGTGGTGGGTGGTGGATGGTGAGTGGTGGTGAGTGGTGGTGGTGGGTGGTAGGTGGTGGTGGTGGTGGTGGTGGTGGTGGGTGGTGGTTGTGAGTGGTGGTGGTGGGTGGTGAGTGGTGGTGGTGGGTGGTGGTTGTTAGTGGTGGTGGTGGTGGTGGTTGTGAGTGGTGGTGGTGGGTGGTGAGTGGTGGTGGTGGGTGGTGGTGGGTGGTGGTGGTGAGTGGTGGTGTTGGTGGTGGGTGGTGGTGGTGAGTGGTAGGTGGTGGTGGTGGTGGTGGTGGTGGTGAGTGGTGGGTGGTGGTGGTGGGTGGTGGTGGTGGGTGGTGGTGGTGAGTGGTGTGTGGTGGGTGGTGGTGGTGAGTGGGTGGTGGGTGGTGGTGGTGGTGGGTGGGTGGGTGGTGGTGGGTGGTGAGTGGTGGTGGTGGTGGGTGGGTGGTGGTGGTTGTGAGTGGTGGTGGTGGGTGGTGAGTGGTGGTGGTGGGTGGTGGGTGGTGGTGGTGGTGAGTGGTGGTGGTGGTGGTGGGTGGTGGTGGTGAGTGGTAGGTGGTGGTGGTGGTGGTGGTGGGTGGTGAGTGGTGGGTGGTGGTGGTGGGTGGTGGTGGTGGGTGGTGGTGGTGAGTGGTGGTGGTGGGTGGTGGTGGTGAGTGGTGGTGGTGGGTGGTGGTGGGTAGTGGGTGGGTGTTGAAGGGTGGTGGGTGGTGAGTGGTGGGTGGTGGGTGGTGGGTGGTGGGTGTGAAGGGTGGTGGGTGGTGGTGGGTGGTGGGTGGTGAGTGGTGGTGGTGAGTGGTAGGTGGTGGTGGTGGGTGGGTGGTGGGTGGTGGTGGTGGATGGTGGGTGGGAGGAAGTGGGTGGTGGTGGTGGATGGTGGGTGTGGGTTATGGATGTTGCATGGTGGTGGTGGGGGTGGTGGTGGTGGTGAGTGGTGGTGGTGAGTGTGTGGTGAGTGGTGGGTGGTGGTGGTGGTGGGTGGTGGATGGTGAGTGGTGGTGAGTGGTGGTGGTGGGTGGTAGGTGGTGGTGGTGGTGGTGGTGGTGGTGGGTGGTGGTTGTGAGTGGTGGTGGTGGGTGGTGAGTGGTGGTGGTGGGTGTGGTTGTTAGTGGTGGTGGTGGTGGTGGTTGTGAGTGGTGGTGGTGGGTGGTGAGTGGTGGTGGTGGGTGGTGGTGGGTGTGGTGGTGAGTGGTGGTGTTGGTGGTGGGTGGTGGTGGTGAGTGGTAGGTGGTGGTGGTGGTGGTGGTGGGTGGTGAGTGTGGGTGGTGGTGGTGGGTGGTGGTGGTGGGTGGTGGTGGTGAGTGGTGGTGGTGGGTGGTGGTGGTGAGGTGGTGGTGGTGGGTGGTGGTGGTGGTGGGTGGTGGTGGGTGGTGGTGGGTGGTGAGTGGTGGTGGTGGGTGGGTGGTGGTGGTTGTGAGTGGTGGTGGTGGGTGGTGGTGGGTGGTGGTGTGTGAGTGGTGGTGGTGGTGGTGGGTGGTGGTGGTGAGTGGTAGGTGGTGGTGGTGGTGGTGGTGGGTGGTGAGTGGTGGGTGGTGGTGGTGGGTGTGTGGTGGTGAGTGGTGGTGGTGGGTGGTGGTGGTGAGTGGTGGTGGTGGGTGGTGGTGGGTAGTGGATGGGTGTTGAGGGTGGTGGGTGGTGAGTGGTGGGTGGTGGGTGGTGGGTGGTGGGTGTTGAAGGGTGGGGGTGGTGAGTGGGGTGGTGTGGTGGGTGGTGGTGGGTAGTGGGTGGTGGTGGGTGGTGGTGGTGGTGGTGGGTGGTGGTAGTGGGTGGTGGGTGGTGGTGGGTGGGTGGTGGTGGGTGGTGGTGGGTGGTGGGTGTTGAAGGGTGGTAGGTGGGTGGTGGTGGGTGGTAGTGGGTGGTGGTGGGTGGTGGGTGGTGGTGGGTGGGTGGTGGTGGGTAGTGGGTGGTGGGTGGGTGGGTGGTGGGTGGTGGGTGTTGAGGGTGGTAGTGGGTGGTGGTGGGTGGTGGGTGTTGAAGAGTGGATGTTGTTGCAGGGGTTAGAATGCTTAAACGACCATGGAGATTAACAGAACAGTTCCTCATATTGTTACTCGACGGTGGGTGGGTGGTGGTGGGTGTGGGTAGTGGGTGGTGGGTAGTGGGTGGTGGGTGGTGGTGGGTGGTGGGTGGTGGTGGTGGGTGGTGTTGAAGGTGGTAGTGGGTGGTGGTGGGTGGTGGGTGTTGAAGGGTGGTAGTGGGTGGTGGTGGGTGGTGGGTGTGAAGAGTGGATGTTGTTGCCAGGGGTTAGAATGCTTAAACGACCATGGAGATTAACAGAACAGTTCCTCAATATGTTACTCGACTGGAAGATATAGAGGAAATATGGGTCAGAAGCTGCA
Organism: Oncorhynchus mykiss; assembly: GCF_057628025.1. Lineage (NCBI taxonomy): Eukaryota > Metazoa > Chordata > Actinopteri > Salmoniformes > Salmonidae > Oncorhynchus > Oncorhynchus mykiss. The sequence continues at coordinate 49,164,724 of NC_143042.1, read as the reverse complement.
GCTGGAATCAGCATAAATCTACAGTGCTGCGTTTTCAAAGGGACTCCTTTCACCCATGAAGAGGTACAGCACATCGTCCTAACTAGATACAGCCTGAAGCTTCTTTTAAACACTCCATCACCAACAGGTTTGCTTGCCTACATCTCCCACAATTCATTGGTCTGAGACTTGGTTGAAACATGCATTTGTTGGATGAGGTTGAAAAACATATTTTATACTGTGACTGAAATCCCAGGAGTTTTTTTGGGGGGGGGGTTTTAATCTACAATGGATATTTCGAAAGAAAACATTTAGTTTTCCTGGGTTTATCAGTAGATAGTTGGAGTTAAAGGTAACAGAATGTTACAATCCATTTCGAGATGTCAGCAGCTGTCGTCTGTGCTTTGCTAAAGACTTGACACTCTCTGGTCGCCTTTTCCCCGTGGATCCTCATTTTGTTGCTGATGTCTACTGGCAGGAGTTTGTGTTTTTTGAGTGGCTGTGTGTGTGTGTGTGTGTGTGTGTGTGTGTGCGCGTGCGTGCGTGTGTGTGTGTGTGTGTGCATGCGTGCGTGCGTGTGTATTGCCTTGAAGTCTTATCGGCACGTACAGAGAGGAGAGGAAGTCTGATTTGTTGAGACCAGATAAACAGACACAGAGATGAGCAATACCATCTCTCCACTTCTTCTTTGCACATTGGGCTTCGTCGTGCAGGACAACAAACCATGTGTGTCAAAGGGACCGGTACACATGACAGATCGATCTGATCCAGTTTATACTGTGTAAGACTTTCAGCATAGGAAACACAGAGATAGAGCTGGGTATAGTTCCAAGATAAGAGCCAATGGGAATCCATGTCTGTCTCCCTTTGGGCAACACCCCCCACACTGATGCAACTGACTTTGTTCATATGTTGTAATTCTTGTTGTTTCTTAGACTACTTCCCTTTTCACTGTCCTTTAGCCCTTACCTGTTCTGTCACACAGAAGCTCTGGTCTTCTGTATTAATTATGTATACAACTCTCATCCACATCTTATCTAGATGGAGCCAATTAATAATGTTACAGAATTGTAATTACACAGAAGTTATCACAGATCATTCCATCCCTCTCTCTATGTGTCTATCTATGCGTCATCTCTCTTTTACGCTCCTCTCTCTCTCTCTCTCTCTCTCTCTCTCTCTCTCGCTCTCTCTCTCTCCTCTCTCCTCTCTCTCTCTCCCCCTCTCTCTCTCTCTCTCTCTCTCTCTCTCTCTCTCTTCTCTCTCTCCTCTCTCTCTCTCTCTCTCTCTCTCTCTCTGCATCTCTTTCTTTGGTTATCTATCCTTCCATCTCTCCTTTACCCTCCTCTTCCCATCTCCGTCTCTCCCTATCTCTACCTCTTTGTCTCCTGTTAGGAACCGGCTCGTAGCCCGTAACAAAGAGAGAGGGAGACAACGTGGAGATAACGGAATAACAAAAATATATTTATTAAATAAAGTCAACTATATCCAAGGTATAACAATGGTATGTGTAGTCAGTAGTCAGCAGTCAGTAGTCAGTAGTCAGTAGTGTAAGCGAGTGGATGACTGCATAGACGGTGATAATGAGGGATGTTGAGAGGTACCAAAATAAATGAACACAAAGAAGCCCCCAAAATGCCACAACCAAAAAACAACAGTGTGTCTGCGTGGAGAGTCTCTTCAATGAGTGGGGGAAGGTGTATTTATCCCCGGGACACACCCAGGTGGAAATGACTCCGAATGGCCATGTCCCCAGAGTGTGGGGGAATTGTTATTGTTGTGTCATGGCTGCCAAGTCAGACTAGGAGGAAATATGGTGTGAGGCAGCCAACCAGCCAACCAGCCAGCCAGCCAACCAGCCAACCAGCCAGCCAGCCAGCCAGCCAGCCAGCCAGCCAGCCAGCCAACCAGCCAAACAGAATACCAGCCAACCAACCAGCCAACTAACCAACCAACCAGCCAACCTGCCAGCCAAACAGAATACCAGCCAGCCAGCCAACCAGCCAACCTGCCAGCCAGCCAGCCAGCCAGCCAACCAACCAGCCAGCCAAACAGAATACCAGCCATCCAACCAGCCAACTAACCAACCAACCAGCCAACCAGCCAGCTAAACAGAATATCAGCCAGCCAACCAACCAGCCAACCTGCCAGCCAAACAGAAAACCAGCAAGCCAGCCAGCCAAACAGAAAACCAGCCAGCCAGCCAGCCAGCCAACCAGCTAACTAATCAACCAACCAGCCAACTAACCAACCAACCAGCCAACCTGCCAGCCAAACAGAATACCAGCCAGCCAGCCAACCAGCCAACTAACCAACCAACCAGCCAACCTGCCAGCCAAACAGAAAACCAGCCAGCCAGCCAGCCAACCAGCCAACTAACCAACCAACCAGCCAGCATACACTATCGACTCACGTCGTCTTGCTCAATCACCTCGGTGAATGTGTTGATAGCTGAAGATGATAGTTGTCGTTGGACCATGCATGCAGCCGTCTGCAACACTCCGCTAGTCTCTTTGAAGTAACCCACCGGATAATCATAGGGCTGAAAAAACATCATCAACAACAGAGAGCTTTGTCTCCGGTCTGTGAGACAGAGTGTTAAACATGCTCCCCCTGGTTGCATTATAGAAGCACAGAGACAGACAAGGAAGTGGAGCGCTTTGACGGATAGCAGCAACAGTCAGGTGTCTCTGATTAGACTCAAATACAAATTTGAGAGCGGAAGGTGTTTGTTGACTTTGTTAATTTGCAAATGATGTTCACAAAGCCCTCCTCTTTACTTTTACCCCCCCCCTCCCCCTCTCTCAATTAAATTAAATTCAATTCAAGGGGCTTTATTGGCATGGGAAATGTATTTTACATTGCCAAAGCAAGTGAAGTAAATAATATACAAAAGTGAAATAAACAATAAAAATTAACAGTAAACATTACACTCACAGAAGTTCTCTCTCTCTCTCTCTCTCTCTATCTCCTTTCCTCTCTGAAGTGTACTCTTATTTCATGAAGTAGAAACAGCACACAGAGGCTGAGGGAGATGTGCTCTGTTGATGCTCTGTACAGACAGTAGTTATTACCTGATTGGTGGGTTGCGAGGTTTAGTTCCTGTTTTGAGCCACTCGGAGAGGGTTGTCATACACAGGAAAGTGGTGACAGAGAGAGGTGGTTGATGGTCTTTGTGGGAGGAGAGGGGGTAGGGACTCACTCAGCGGGGCCAGGCGAACACTTCCTAAAATAGCTCTGTGTACTGACAGGACAATGATAGGGCTGTGTGTGTGTGTGTGTGTGTGTGTGTGTGTGTGTGTGTGTGTGTGTGCCTGCTGTGAAATCTTAATAACAGCAGCTCTACCATCCCTACCCTACCATTAGCAATCTCTACAGTCACAAGGACTCACTAAATAATAACAACAAGAGAGAGAGAGAGAGAGAGGCAAGCATACAGGGGGGAGTCTGTACTAGACAGAGAGAGAAGAGGGAGGGAGAAGTGAGAGGTGGAAGAGAGGGTGGAAGAGAGGGTGGAAGAGAGAGGGTGGAAGAGAGAGAGTGGAAGAGAGAGGGTGGAAGAGAGAGAGAGGAAGAGAGAGGGTGTAAGACAGGGTGGAAGAGAGAGGGTGGAAGAGAGAGAGTGGAAGAGAGGGTGGAAGAGAGAGGGTGGAAGAGAGAGAGTGGAAGAGAGGGTGGAAAAGAGGGTGGAAGAGAGAGGGTGGAAGAGGGAGGGTGGAAGAGAAAGGGTGGACGAGAGGGTGGAAGAGAGGGTGGAAGAGAGAGGGTGGAAGAGAGAGAGTGGAAGAGAGAGGGTGGAAGAGAGAGAGTGGAAGAGAGAGGGTGGAAGAGAAAGGGAGGAAGAGAGAGGGAGGAAGAGAGAGGTTGGAAGAGAGAGGGAGGAAGAGAGGGGGAAGTGGGAGGGGGAAGTGAGAGGGTGGAAGAGAGGGGGAAGTGTGAGGGGGAAGTGAGAGGGTGGAAAAGAGAGGGGGAAGAGGGAGGGGAGAGAGTGGCGGAAGTGGGAGGGGGAAGAAGGAGGGTGAGGGAGAGGGAGGGGGAAGAAGGAGGGTGAGGGAAGAGGGAGGGGGAAGTGAGAGGGGAGAGATCATGGGATACATAAAGCTGAGGGCAGAGAGAGAAGAGAGAGGGGTAAAGTTTTGTAACCCTAAACATGCTCAGTTAATGCTTGGCCAATCGAAGGAGGGCTAAGGCAAGCCTGGACCCTTTCCCAGAATGCTTTACCAGTGACATAATCAGATTATTTGGTACAGGCTATTGTGAAACTACCTTGTTTGTATTCCAACATAATTGAGTAATTGACTGAGACTACGTTTGTGTGCCTGGGAGTGAATTGTCATTGTGGATAATCTGTTTTGTCCTGTTTGTATTGACACTTTACCCACGGCTGGTACTCCGTGAGAGAAAATAGCAACTCATATTGATCATGAATCACGGCTATAGGCATTGCAATTCATCACTGTTAAGCTAAAGTTCTGCAAAGATCTGGGTACTTTGATGCAGAATGCAGGAATTGTCACTTTTAGTTTAGTTATTAGATTAGTGGTTGTTTGTGAATAGAGATAAACCTATTTATGTTGGCAGCACTTGACTCTTTTTTACAAAGACAATTTAGTTTTTGGAGAGGAGAAAATTTGAGTTTGGGCTCTCTGGGAAGCCCTAACAGAAGCCTGTATATAGCCCAGTTATCATTACCCATAGCCAAGTTATCATTACTCATAGACTCAGTACTGGAACCCCTCAGCCCAGTTATCATTACTCATAGACTCAGTACTGGAACCCCTTGTATAAAGCCCAGTTATCATTACTCATAGACTCAGTACTGGAACCCCTTATATAGCCCAGTTATCATTACTCATAGACTCAGTACTGGAACCCCTTGTATATAGCCCAGTTATCATTACTCATAGACTCAGTACTGGAACCCCTTGTATATAGCCCAGTTATCATTACTCATAGACTCAGTACTGGAACCCCTTATATAGCCCAGTTATCATTACTCATAGACTCAGTACTGGAACCCCTCAGCCCAGTTATCATTACTCATAGACTCAGTACTGGAACCCCTCAGCCCAGTTATCATTACTCATAGACTCAGTACTGGAACCCCTTGTATAAATCCCCGTTATCATTACTCATAGACTCAGTACTGGAACCCCTTATATAGCCCAGTTATCATTACTCATAGACTCAGTACTGGAACCCCTTGTATATAGCCCAGTTATCATTACTCATAGACTCAGTACTGGAACCCCTTGTATATAGCCCAGTTATCATTACCCATAGACTCAGTACTGGAACCCCTTGTATAGCCCAGTTATCATTACTCATAGACTCAGTACTGGAACCCCTTGTATAGCCCAGTTATCATTACTCATAGACTCAGTACTGGAACCCCTTGTATAAAGCCCAGTTATCATTACTCATAGACTCAGTACTGGAACCCCTTGTATATAGCCCAGTTATCATTACTCATAGACTCAGTACTGGAACCCCTTGTATATAGCCCAGTTATCATTACTCATAGACTCAGTACTGGAACCCCTTATATAGCCCAGTTATCATTACTCATAGACTCAGTACTGGAACCCCTTGTATATAGCCCAGTTATCATTACTCATAGACTCAGTACTGGAACCCCTTGTATATAGCCCAGTTATCATTACCCATAGACTCAGTACTGGAACCCCTTGTATAGCCCAGTTATCATTACTCATAGACTCAGTACTGGAACCCCTTGTATATAGCCCAGTTATCATTACTCATAGACTCAGTACTGGAACCCCTTGTATATAGCCCAGTTATCATTACCCATAGACTCAGTACTGGAACCCCTTGTATAGCCCAGTTATCATTACTCATAGACTCAGTACTGGAACCCCTTGTATAGCCCAGTTATCATTACTCATTGTTTATCTATTAATGCTTGTATTATTACGTGTTTTACTTTTCTATTATTTCTCTAAATCATTATTGTTAACATTGTAGCTAGCTACTGTATCAGGTTAACACTGTGAACTTCCTTAGCATCGTCGCTAACTGTCACAGCTCTACAACACGGTCCTACATGTACCTCAGCGCTAAGTCGCTAACACTGGGCTACAGTCCTCTTTAAGGGATTCCTAATGACACACTCTAGCCATCCCTCTTAATCCATTCTGACTGGTAGGTGCACTCATGTGGAAGATAAAATGGTCTTGTCTCCAGAGACTCTGTGATAGTTGTATTTCCCCTCTAAGAGTAATGTGTAATTACTGGGTTATGTAGCTCTGTCTCTGTTAACCTGGCCTGCCCCTGGCCTTGGAGACGGTCGTCTATATTTCTGAGAGAGAAGGGACTCAAAGTTAAGGTTGGTTGTGAGAGCACAGAGGGCTATAAGTATGTGTGGGAGTGGAGTGTGTGTGACTGGGACTATGTTAGGTGATATGTTTGTTAGTCAGATATAACCTTCAACCGTTGTTCAGCCAATTGGAACAGGTCTGATGTGAGGCTGGGTGCTGCTGGCGTCTTGTCTTGCTGTTGAGACTGGAGAGATTGCTGCTTTTGTGGAGCGGGTTTGAATACACACATTCATACACACTCACTGACGCATGGCAGCACACAAAGTCTCTATCGCTTACACACGCACGCACACACACACACGCACGCACGCGCACGCACGCACGCACGCACGCACGCACTCCTGTGTTCAAGCAGGTTTTTAAAAGACCAAAGAGTTTAATCTGCTTCGTGTTTTTATTTTTGCCATGGAAAAAGATATTGCGATACCAGTATCGTCACAGCATGCTAATGTTGGTAGACCCAGTGTATCGCAGTATTTCTACACTAGGCACTTTAATCTTGTTAAACCCAATGAGGTATATAAACCCTGGATTGCTGATGCTATATATTGGCCATTGAGAGGCTTTAAAGTCTCCTGTCAGCCATTTTGGCACATTCTCCTAGTAGGAGAAGTTCTCCATAGGAATGAATGGAATTCTACAGTCGTTCAACTAAATGTTTCAAGGACAAAATGACGTGTATTTAAGTATTTTTTGTTGTAGTGGAGACGTCAGTAAAAATCCCAGAATTATACTTGATGGAAAAATGTTAATATATTTGTTCATGTTATTTAGCTAACATAATATAACATTTATAAAACTAATCACAATGTCATAAAAGTATGCATTAGGCTGTCTGTAATAGAATACATTTGGCAAAAACAAATGTAGATAATGTTAATACATGCATTTCAATAATTTTATAAAATAATTTTCACAATGAGTGCCAAGAGGGAGGCGTGGCTTCAATACAGCGCCCCCTGTCAGTCATCTAGTGTACATAAATCATTGGTTAAACCGAACATGATTCACTTTGCATGACTGCACTTTTGAGGAATTGACACATGCACAGACACCTCACTGCACACGTTCAACAACCCTTTCTGAAAATCTGAGATGGAACCTTTCAACCGTTCGAGGACAGACAGGGATTCACTCAACCAATCACATTAGCCACCGCTGAGTCCGACACTTGTGAATTCATCATAATTAACCAATCACACTCAACATGGCAGTTGTTTTAGAAACAGCCCAGTAATCAATACGATACCTTCAACTCACCAACTTCTTTTTCCCATGACCATATCCAGGCACAACTGAATGCTTCCCTTAATGAACCCAGTACAGTCTGTCCAACTACTCCACAATTCCATCACTAAATTAGATTTGGCGTTAATAGGTCCACTTAAGCTTCCATTCAATACCACCTGTAATTTAAATCAGGGCCATTTGTTCTGTATTGATCAGTGGATGTCAACCGGACCCAAATTGAACCAGGCGGTTTCAGTCGCGATCCAATATTCACTTTGCGATTTTTTGTTGTTTCCAAAATGGAAACTAGAAAACTATTTTTTTCATTCTCTATTAATAGTGAATATGGCAGTTATATAATGAGGGATTAACAGTCCGACCTTTTTCATTGGCAATAATGACATTTTGCTCATGTTCTTGATGAAGAATGTTAAGGTCACTGATTTGAGACCACTAAATCAGACTGAACCGCTAAATAGTGCTGCTGATAACTGTGATTGAAGAAAAATAGTTCAGATTTTAAATGATTTAAAAATCTATGTTCATTATCATTTTCAGCCTGGAGTATTTTTTATTTAAAAAATGGTACTCAGACACCAATGAGCCATTAGAAAACGTTGGGTCGCGACCCACCAGTTGAACATCGCTGTTCTAGATTATACTCAAGCCTCTCTGTTCTATTATATACTCAAGCCTCTCTGTTCTAGATTATACTCAAGCCTCTCTGTTCTAGATTATACTCAAGCCTCTCTGTTCTAGATTATACTCAAGCCTCTCTGTTCTAGATTATACTCAAGCCTCTCTGTTCTAGATTATACTCAAGCCTCTCTGTTCTATATTATACTCAAGCCTCTCTGTTCTAGATTATACTCAAGCCTCTCTGTTCTAGATTATACTCAAGCCTCTCTGTTCTAGATTATACTCAAGCCTCTCTGTTCTAGATTATACTCAAGCCTCTCTGTTCTATATTATACTCAAGCCTCTCTGTTCTAGATTATACTCAAGCCTCTCTGTTCTAGATTATACTCAAGCCTCTCTGTTCTAGATTATACTCAAGCGTCTCTGTTCTATATTATACTCAAACCTCTCTGTTCTAGATTCTACTCAAGCCTCTCTGTTCTAGATTATACTCAAGCCTCTCTGTTCTATATTATACTCAAGCCTCTTTGTTCTAGATTATACTCAAGCGTCTCTGTTCTAGATTATACTCAAGCCTCTCTGTTCTAGATTATACTCAAGCCTCTCTGTTCTATATTATACTCAAGCCTCTCTGTTCTAGATTATACTCAAGCCTCTCTGTTCTAGATTATACTCAAGCCTCTCTGTTCTAGATTATACTCAAGCCTCTCTGTTCTATATTATACTCAAGCCTCTCTGTTCTAGATTATACTCAAGACTCTGTGTTCTATATTATACTCAAGCCTTTCTGTTCTAGATTATACTGAAGCCTCTCTGTTCTAGATTATGCTGAAGCCTTTCTGTTCTAGATTATACTCAAGCCTCTCTATTCTAGATTATGCTGAAGCCTCTCTGTTCTAGATTATACTCAAGCCTCTCTATCCTAGATTATACTCAAGCCTTGCTGTTCTAGATTATCCTGAAGCCTCTCTGTTCTAGATTATGGTCAAGCCACTCTGTTCTAGATTATACTCAAGCCTCTCTGCTCTAGATTATACTCAAGCCTCTCTGTTCTAGATTATGCTGAAGCCTCTCTGTTCTAGATCATATTCAAGCCTCTCTGTTCTAGATTATACTCAAACCTTGCTGTTCTAGATTATACTGAAGCCTCTCTGTTCTAGATTATACTCAAGCCTCTCTGTTCTTTAGTATGATGAAGCCTCTCTGTTCTAGTTTATACTGAAGCCTCTCTGTTCTAGATTATGATGAAACCTCTCTGTTCTAGATTATACTCAAGCCTCTTTGTTCTAGATTATACCGAAGCCTCTCTGTTCTAGATTATACTGAAGCCTCTCTGTTCTAGATTATGCTGAAGCCTTTCTGTTCTTGATTATACTAAAACCTATTTGTTCTAGATTATGCTGAAGCCTCTCTGTTCTAGATTATGCTGACGCCTCTCTGTTCTAGATTATACTGAAGCCTCTCTGTTCTAGATTATGCTGAAGCCTCTCTGTTCTAGATTATGCTGAAGCCTCTCTGTTCTAGATTATGCTGAAGCCTCTCTGTTCTAGATTATGCTGAAGCCTCTCTGTTCTAGATTATGCTGAAGCCTCTCTGTTCTAGATTATGCTGAAGCCTCTCTGTTCTAGATTATGCTCAGACCTGCTCAAGTCATCTGACACACACTTCTCTGTGCGGAGCGTTGTGGGTACATGTTCTTGTCTTTGACATATTTGTTTTGATTCATTTTCATGTGGATTCAACTCCACATGGATCATCCTTGTATAGTACATTCATTGTGGAACCTGATAAAGTATGCAAATATGCAGCCAGGTCGATGTGTACATGTGTGTAAAATACATATTCCTTCTGTTGGTGTGTGTGTGTGTGTACATGTGTGTAAAATACACTTCCTGATTTGGTGTGTGTGTGTGTGTGTTGGAATTGGATTACTGCTATTGTGTGTATGCATTTGCTGATGTGTGTTTTCTCTTGTGTGTGTGTGTGTGTGTGTGTGTGTGTGTGTGTGTGTGTGTGTGTGTGTGTGTGTGTGTGTGTGTGTGTGTGTGTGTGTGTGTGTGTGTGTGAGGGATATTGGGAGCGTGTTGCCCCGGACGTGGGTCTGTCTCTAATGTGTGTGTAAAGTCCCTGGAAGGGTCAGATTAGAAGATTAGAGAGGAGGGCTCCCCCAGGGAGACAGGAGAGAGCCTGGCTTGGCCCCAGGTACACTCCTCTTTAACACCACTCTCCTCTCCTCTCCTCTCCCCTCCCCTCCCCTCCCCTCTCCTCTCCTCTCCTCTCCTCTCCTCTCCTCTCCTCTCCTCTCCTCTCCTCTCCTCTCCTCTCCTCTCCTCTCCCCTCCCCTCCCCTCCTCTCCTCTCCTCTCCTCTCCTCTCCTCTCCTCTCCTCTCCTCTCCTCTCCTCGCCTCTTCTCGCCTCTTCTCTTTCTCTCTCGCTCTCCATTTCTCTTCTCTCTTGCTCTCCATTTCTCTGGCTCTAATATCTCTCCCCTCTCTCTTCCTCTGTAGAGATTTTTTTTTGTTTACAAGCAAACGTCATGTTCGTGCACATCCTCGTACCAAAAAACTCTGTAACAGGATAGGGAACACTGATGTTGAGATCTTGACAAAGTCAACAGTGAGTGATGACCATGAAAACACTCAAGCTATGTTTCATAAGCATGTTACTCTTCTGGCTCTGTTTGTGATATTTGACCTTGCCTCTCTGGCTTGCTAACCAGCTGCATCGGAAGGTTTAAGGATTCTGTTTACACTCCAATGTAAACAAACCCTTTTCTGGTGTGAAACCTGCACGCAACTTTTCATGTTGCAGTCAGAAATGGGTCTACAACCCCCCCCTCTCTCCTTCAGTCCCACTCTCTCTCATTCAGTCCCACTCCTATTCTCTCTCGTTCAATCCCACTCCTACTCTCTCTCATTCAGTCCCACTCCTACTCTCTCTCATTCAGTACCACTCCTACTCTCTCTCATTCAGTCCTACTCCTACTCTCTCTCATTCAGTCGCACTCCTACTCTCTCTCATTCAGTCCCACTCCTACTCTCTCTCCTTCAGTGCCACTCCTACTCTCTCTCATTCAGTCCCGCTCCTACTCTCTCTACTTCAGTCCCACTCCTACTCTCTTTCCTTCAGTCCTACTCCTACTCTCTCTCATTCAGTCCCACTCCTACTCTCTCTCATTCAGTCCCACTCTCTCTCATTCAGTCCCACTTTTACTCTCACTCATTTAGTCTCAGTCTCTCTCCTTCAGTCCCACTCCTACTCTCTCTCCTTCAGTCCTACCTCTACTCTCTCTCATTCAGTCCCACTCCTACTCTCTCTCATTTAGTCCCACTCCTACTCTCTCTCATTCAGTCCTACTCCTACTCTCTCTCATTCAGTCCCACTCATACTCTCTCTCGTTCAGTCCCACTCTCTCTCATTCAGTCCCACTCCTACTCTCTCGTCTTCGATCCCACTCCTACTCTCTCTCATTCAGTCCCACTCCTACTCTCTCTCATTCAGTCCCACTCCTACTCTCTCGTCTTCGGTCCCACTCCTACTCTCTCTTATTCAGTCCCACTCCTACTCTCTCTCATTCAGTCCCACTCATACTCTCTCTCATTCAGTCCCACTCCTACTCCCTCTCATTCAGTCCCACTCCTACACTCTCTCATTCAGTCCCACTCCTACTCTCTCTCCTTCAGTCCCACTCTTACTCTCTCTCCTTCAGTCCCACTCCTACTCTCTCTCCTTCAGTCCCACTCCTACTCTCTCTCATTCAGTCCCACTCTCTCATTCAGTCCCACTCCAACTCTCTCTCATTCAGTCCCACTCCAACTCTCTCTCATTCAGTCCTACTCCTACTTTCTCTCATTCAGTCCCACTCCTACTCTCTCTCATTCAGTCCCACTCCTACTCTCTCTTCTTCAGTCCCACTCCTATTCTCTCTCGTTCAATCCCACTCCTACTCTCTCTCATTCAGTCCCACTCCTACTCTCTCTCATTCAGTACCACTCCTACTCTCTCTCATTCAGTCCTACTCCTACTCTCTCTCATTCAGTCCCACTCCTACTCTCTCTCCTTCAGTCCCACTCCTACTCTCTCTCCTTCAGTCCCACTCCTACTCTCTCTCATTCAGTCCCACTCTCTCATTCAGTCCCACTCCAACTCTCTCTCATTCAGTCCCACTCCAACTCTCTCATTCAGTCCTACTCCTACTTTCTCTCATTCAGTCCCACTCCTACTCTCTCTCATTCAGTCCCACTCCTACTCTCTCTTCTTCAGTCCCACTCCTACTCTCTCTCATTCAGTCCCACTCCTACTCTCTCTCCTTCAGTCCTACTCTCTCTCCTTCAGTCCCACTCCTACTTTCTCTCATTCAGTCCCACTCCTACTCTCTCTCATTCAGTCCCACTCCTACTCTCTCTCATTCCGTCCCACTCCTACTCTCTCGCATTCAGTCCCACTCCTACTCTCTCTCCTTAAGTCCCACTCCTACTCTCTCTCCTTCAGTCCCACTCCTACCCTCTCTCCTTCAGTCCCACTCTCTCTCATTCAGTCCCACTCCTATTCTCTCTCGTTCAATCCCACTCCTACTCTCTCTCATTCAGTCCCACTCCTACTCTCTCTCATTCAGTACCACTCCTACTCTCTCTCATTCAGTCCTACTCCTACTCTCTCTCATTCAGTCGCACTCCTACTCTCTCTCATTCAGTCCCACTCCTACTCTCTCTCCTTCAGTGCCACTCCTACTCTCTCTCATTCAGTCCCGCTCCTACTCTCTCTACTTCAGTCCCACTCCTACTCTCTTTCCTTCAGTCCTACTCCTACTCTCTCTCATTCAGTCCCACTCCTACTCTCTCTCATTCAGTCCCACTCTCTCTCATTCAGTCCCACTTTTACTCTCACTCATTTAGTCTCAGTCTCTCTCCTTCAGTCCCACTCCTACTCTCTCTCCTTCAGTCCTACCTCTACTCTCTCTCATTCAGTCCCACTCCTACTCTCTCTCATTTAGTCCCACTCCTACTCTCTCTCATTCAGTCCTACTCCTACTCTCTCTCATTCAGTCCCACTCATACTCTCTCTCGTTCAGTCCCACTCTCTCTCATTCAGTCCCACTCCTACTCTCTCGTCTTCGATCCCACTCCTACTCTCTCTCATTCAGTCCCACTCCTACTCTCTCTCATTCAGTACCACTCCTACTCTCTCTCATTCAGTCCCACTCCTACTCTCTCTCCTTCAGTCCCACTCCTACTCTCTCTCATTCAGTCCCGCTCCTACTCTCTCTACTTCAGTCCCACTCCTACTCTCTTTCCTTCAGTCCTACTCCTACTCTCTTTCCTTCAGTCCTACTCCTACTCTCTCTCATTCAGTCCTACTCCTACTTTCTCTCATTCAGTCCCACTCCTACTCTCTCTCATTCAGTCCCACTCCTACTCTCTCTTCTTCAGTCCCACTCCTACTCTCTCTCATTCAGTCCCACTCCTACTCTCTCTCCTTCAGTCCTACTCTCTCTCCTTCAGTCCCACTCCTACTTTCTCTCATTCAGTCCCACTCCTACTCTCTCTCATTCAGTCCCACTCCTACTCTCTCTCATTCCGTCCCACTCCTACTCTCTCGCATTCAGTCCCACTCCTACTCTCTCCTTAAGTCCCACTCCTACTCTCTCTCCTTCAGTCCCACTCTTACTCTCTCTCCTTCAGTCCCACTCCTACTCTCTCTCATTCAGTCCCACTCCTACTCTCTCTCATTCAGTCCTACTCCTACTCTCTCTCATTCAGTCCTACTCCTACTCTCTCTCATTCAGTCCCACTCTCTCTCATTCAGTCCCACTCCAACTCTCTCTCATTCAGTCCCACTCCTACTCTCTCTCCTTCAGTCCTACTCTCTCTCCTTCAGTCCCACTCCTACTTTCTCTCATTCAGTCCCACTCCTACTCTCTCTCATTCAGTCCCACTCCTACTCTCTCTCATTCAGTACCACTCCTACTCTCTCTCATTCAGTCCCACTCTCTCATTCAGTCCCACTCCAACTCTCTCTCATTCAGTCCCACTCCTACTCTCTCTCATTCAGTCCTACTCCTACTTTCTCTCATTCAGTCCCACTCCTACTATCTCTCATTCAGTCCCACTCCTACTCTCTCTCCTTCAGTCCTACTCTCTCTCCTTCAGTCCCACTCCTACTTTCTCTCATTCAGTCCCACTCCTACTATCTCTCATTCAGTCCCACTCCTACTCTCTCTCCTTCAGTCCTACTCTCTCTCCTTCAGTCCCACTCCTACTTTCTCTCGTTCAATCCCACTCCTACCCTCTCTCCTTCAGTCCCACTCTCTCTCATTCAGTCCCACTCCTATTCTCTCTCGTTCAATCCCACTCCTACTCTCTCTCATTCAGTCCCACTCCTACTCTCTCTCATTCAGTACCACTCCTACTCTCTCTCATTCAGTCCTACTCCTACTCTCTCTCATTCAGTCGCACTCCTACTCTCTCTCATTCAGTCCCACTCCTACTCTCTCTCCTTCAGTGCCACTCCTACTCTCTCTCATTCAGTCCCGCTCCTACTCTCTCTACTTCAGTCCCACTCCTACTCTCTTTCCTTCAGTCCTACTCCTACTCTCTCTCATTCAGTCCCACTCCTACTCTCTCTCATTCAGTCCCACTCTCTCTCATTCAGTCCCACTTTTACTCTCACTCATTTAGTCTCAGTCTCTCTCCTTCAGTCCCACTCCTACTCTCTCTCCTTCAGTCCTACCTCTACTCTCTCTCATTCAGTCCCACTCCTACTCTCTCTCATTTAGTCCCACTCCTACTCTCTCTCATTCAGTCCTACTCCTACTCTCTCTCATTCAGTCCCACTCATACTCTCTCTCGTTCAGTCCCACTCTCTCTCATTCAGTCCCACTCCTACTCTCTCGTCTTCGATCCCACTCCTACTCTCTCTCATTCAGTCCCACTCCTACTCTCTCTCATTCAGTACCACTCCTACTCTCTCTCATTCAGTCCTACTCCTACTCTCTCTCATTCAGTCGCACTCCTACTCTCTCTCATTCAGTCCCACTCCTACTCTCTCTCCTTCAGTCCCACTCCTACTCTCTCTCATTCAGTCCCGCTCCTACTCTCTCTACTTCAGTCCCACTCCTACTCTCTTTCCTTCAGTCCTACTCCTACTCTCTTTCCTTCAGTCCTACTCCTACTCTCTCTCATTCAGTCCTACTCCTACTTTCTCTCATTCAGTCCCACTCCTACTCTCTCTCATTCAGTCCCACTCCTACTCTCTCTTCTTCAGTCCCACTCCTACTCTCTCTCATTCAGTCCCACTCGTACTCTCTCTCCTTCAGTCCTACTCTCTCTCCTTCAGTCCCACTCCTACTTTCTCTCATTCAGTCCCACTCCTACTCTCTCTCATTCAGTCCCACTCCTACTCTCTCTCATTCCGTCCCACTCCTACTCTCTCGCATTCAGTCCCACTCCTACTCTCTCCTTAAGTCCCACTCCTACTCTCTCTCCTTCAGTCCCACTCTTACTCTCTCTCCTTCAGTCCCACTCCTACTCTCTCTCATTCAGTCCCACTCCTACTCTCTCTCATTCAGTCCTACTCCTACTCTCTCTCATTCAGTCCTACTCCTACTCTCTCTCATTCAGTCCCACTCTCTCTCATTCAGTCCCACTCCAACTCTCTCTCATTCAGTCCCACTCCTACTCTCTCTCCTTCAGTCCTACTCTCTCTCCTTCAGTCCCACTCCTACTTTCTCTCATTCAGTCCCACTCCTACTCTCTCTCATTCAGTCCCACTCCTACTCTCTCTCATTCAGTACCACTCCTACTCTCTCTCATTCAGTCCCACTCTCTCATTCAGTCCCACTCCAACTCTCTCTCATTCAGTCCCACTCCTACTCTCTCTCATTCAGTCCTACTCCTACTTTCTCTCATTCAGTCCCACTCCTACTATCTCTCATTCAGTCCCACTCCTACTCTCTCTCCTTCAGTCCTACTCTCTCTCCTTCAGTCCCACTCCTACTTTCTCTCATTCAGTCCCACTCCTACTATCTCTCATTCAGTCCCACTCCTACTCTCTCTCCTTCAGTCCTACTCTCTCTCCTTCAGTCCCACTCCTACTTTCTCTCGTTCAATCCCACTCCTACTCTCTCTCATTCAGTCCCACTCCTACTCTCTCTCATTCAGTACCACTCCTACTCTCTCTCATTCAGTCCTACTCCTACTCTCTCTCATTCAGTCGCACTCCTACTCTCTCTCATTCAGTCCCACTCCTACTCTCTCTCCTTCAGTCCCACTCCTACTCTCTCTCATTCAGTCCCACTCCTACTCTCTCTACTCCAGTCCCACTCCTACTCTCTTTCCTTCAGTCCTACTCCTACTCTCTCTCATTCAGTCCCACTCCTACTCTCTCTCATTCAGTCCCACTCTCTCTCATTCAGTCCCACTTTTACTCTCACTCATTTAGTCTCAGTCTCTCTCCTTCAGTCCCACTCCTACTCTCTCTCCTTCAGTCCTACCTCTACTCTCTCTCATTCAGTCCCACTCCTACTCTCTCTCATTTAGTCCCACTCCTACTCTCTCTCATTCAGTCCTACTCCTACTCTCTCTCATTCAGTCCCACTCATACTCTCTCTCGTTCAGTCCCACTCTCTCTCATTCAGTCCCACTCATACTCTCTTGTCTTCGATCCCACTCCTACTCTCTCTCATTCAGTCCCACTCCTACTCTCTCTCATTCAGTCCCACTCCTACTCTCTCGTCTTCGGTCCCACTCCTACTCTCTCTTATTCAGTCCCACTCCTACTCTCTCTCATTCAGTCCCACTCATACTCTCTCTCATTCAGTCCCACTCCTACTCCCTCTCATTCAGTCCCACTCCTACACTCTCTCATTCAGTCCCACTCCTACTCTCTCTCCTTCAGTCCCACTCCTACTCTCTCTCCTTCAGTCCCACTCCTACTCTCTCTCCTTCAGTCCCACTCCTACTCTCTCTCATTCAGTCCCACTCTCTCATTCAGTCCCACTCCAACTCTCTCTCATTCAGTCCCACTCCTACTCTCTCTCATTCAGTCCTACTCCTACTTTCTCTACTTCAGTCCCACTCCTACTCTCTCTCATTCAGTCCCACTCCTACTCTCTCTTCTTCAGTCCCACTCCTACTCTCTCTCATTCAGTCCCACTCCTACTCTCTCTCCTTCAGTCCTACTCTCTCTCCTTCAGTCCCACTCCTACTTTCTCTCATTCAGTCCCACTCCTACTCTCTCTCATTCAGTCCCACTCCTACTCTCTCTCATTCCGTCCCACTCCTACTCTCTCGCATTCAGTCCCACTCCTACTCTCTCTCCTTCAGTCCCACTCCTACTCTCTCTCCTTCAGTCCCACTCCTACTCTCTCTCCTTCAGTCCCACTCCTACTCTCTCTCATTCAGTCCCACTCCTACTCTCTCTCATTCAGTCCTACTCCTACTCTCTCTCATTCAGTCCTACTCCTACTCTCTCTCATTCAGTCCCACTCTCTCTCATTCAGTCCCACTCCAACTCTCTCTCATTCAGTCCCACTCCTACTCTCTCTCCTTCAGTCCTACTCTCTCTCCTTCAGTCCCACTCCTACTTTCTCTCATTCAGTCCCACTCCTACTCTCTCTCATTCAGTCCCACTCCTACTCTCTCTCATTCAGTACCACTCCTACTCTCTCTCATTCAGTCCCACTCTCTCATTCAGTCCCACTCCTACTCTCTCTCATTCAGTCCTACTCCTACTTTCTCTCATTCAGTCCCACTCCTACTATCTCTCATTCAGTCCCACTCCTACTCTCTCTCCTTCAGTCCTACTCTCTCTCAGTCCCACTCCTACTTTCTCTCATTCAGTCCCACTCCTACTCTCTCTCATTCAGTCCCACTCCTACTCTCTCTCATTCCGTCCCACTCCTACTCTCTCGCATTCAGTCTCACTCCTACTCTCTCTCCTTCAGTCCCACTCCTACTCTCTCTCCTTCAGTCCCACTCCTACTCTCTCTCCTTCAGTCCCACTCCTACTCTCTCTCATTCAGTCCCACTCCTACTCTCTCTCATTCAGTCCTACTCCTACTCTCTCTCATTCAGTCCTACTCCTACTCTCTCTCATTCAGTCCCACTCTCTCTCATTCAGTCCTACTCCTACTCTCTCTCATTCAGTCCCACTCTCTCTCATTCAGTCCCACTCCAACTCTCTCTCATTCAGTCCCACTCCTACTCTCTCTCATTCAGTCCTACTCCTACTTTCTCTCATTCAGTCCCCCTCCTACTCTCTCTCATTCAGTCCCACTCCTACTCTCTCTCCTTCAGTCCTACTCTCTCTCCTTCAGTCCCACTCCTACTTTCTCTCATTCAGTCCCACTCCTACTCTCTGTCATTCAGTCCCACTCCTACTCTCTCTCCTTCAGTCCCACTCCTACTTTCTCTCATTCAGTCCCACTCCTACTCTCTATCATGCAGTCCCACTCCTACTCTCACTCCTTCAGTCCCACTCCTACTCTCTCTCCTTCAGTCCTACTCTCTCTC
The DNA here is from genome assembly GCF_057628025.1 of Oncorhynchus mykiss. Taxonomy (NCBI): domain Eukaryota; kingdom Metazoa; phylum Chordata; class Actinopteri; order Salmoniformes; family Salmonidae; genus Oncorhynchus; species Oncorhynchus mykiss. The sequence goes on along the minus strand of NC_143042.1, from coordinate 49,146,027 downwards.
CTTCAGTCCCACTCCTACTTTCTCTCATTCAGTCCCACTCCTACTCTCTCTCATTCAGTCCCACTCCTACTCTCTCTCATTCAGTCCCACTCCTACTCTCTCTCCTTCAGTCCCACTCCTACTTTCTCTCATTAAATCCCACTCCTACTCTCTCTCATTCAGTTCCACTCCTGCTCTCTTTCCTTCAGTCCCACTCCCATTCTCTCTCATTCAGTCCCACTCCCATTCTCTCTCATTCAGTCCCACTCCTACTCTCTGTCATTCAGTCCCACTCTCTCTCATTCAGTCCAACTCTCTCTCCTTCAGTCCCACTCTCTCTCCTTCAGTCCCACTCTCTCTCCTTCAGTCTCCCCCCCTCAGTTTCTGCACTGAATACCTCATAATAACCTTGGCTATCTCCCCTCTACCTTCTTTGGAACCAAGCAGACCTGGTGAAATTCCTTTGTGTTTTGGTTCTTATTGTTATGGTCAGGATTGGAGAGAGATAAGCTGATCCTAGATCAGTGTCTACACAAGGGAACTCTACTGCCTGTTCCTGGTAGTCCGTCTGTGGTAACATGGACTGTAGTCTTCTTACGCAAATCGTCGCCATTATCTGGTCACGGACATGCCTCCAAATCCCCCAAATGTCTGCCACGTCTACACCAACCACAAGATTGATTATTAACGTTAGCATAATCTTTTTGATTAGCACAAATTATTTGGTTTGGACGCTAGCCCGTATCCCTGTAGATTTCCTCTCTGGGTTACTTCTACCGAGTGTTTTAAGGAGCCAAATAGACTCAGTACCCATACTTTAACTGACTTTGACAGATGAGGGCAGCAATTTGTAGAGACTCTCCATGTCTCCAGTGACCGCTAAGCCTTTCAAACAACGAGTTTCTCTACGCAGAGAAATATAGATAGTTCATACAGGGTGATGCCCGCTACTTCTCACTGTAGCTACACACTGCTTCTATTACACAATGGAAAGGAACTGAGAGCAATCCCAAATAAAACAGTTTCGAGGAATTGTTTGTGTCCCTGC
>NC_143042.1:49112500-49135000 GCF_057628025.1 Oncorhynchus mykiss | reverse complement strand
TGTGGGGGTTGTGTCTTGGTATAGGCAGGGTGTGTGTTTTGTCTCGGAAAAGGCAGTGTGTTGTGTCTTGGTATAGGCAGTGTGTTGTGTCTTGGTATAGGCAGTGTGTGTGTTGTGTCTTGGTATAGGCAGGGTGTGTGTTTTGTCTTGGAAAAGGCAGTGTGTTGTGTCTTGGTATAGGCAGTGTGTTGTGTTGTGTCTTGTTATAGACAGTGTGTTGTGTCTTGGTATAGGCAGTGTGTTGTGTTGTGTCTTGGTATAGGTAGTGTGTTGTGTTGTGTCTTGGTATAGACAGTGTGTTGTGTCTTGGTATAGGCAGTGTGTTGTGTCTTGGTATAGACAGTGTGTTGTGTCTTGGTATAGACAGTGTGTGTGTTGTGTCTTGGTATAGGCAGTGTGTTGTGTCTTGGTATAGGCAGTGTGTTGTGTCTTGGTATCGACAGTGTGTTGTGTCTGGTATAGACAGTGTGTTGTGTCTTGGTATCGACAGTGTGTTGTGTCTTGGTATAGACAGTGTGTTGTGTCTTGGTATAGACAGCGTGTGTGTTGTGTCTTGGTATAGGCAGTGTGTTGTGTCTTGGTATAGACAGTGTGTTGTGTCTTGGTATAGGCAGTGTGTGTGTTGTGTCTTGGTATAGGCAGTGTGTTGTGTCTTGGTATAGGCAGTGTGTTGTGTCTTGGTATAGGCAGTGTGTTGTGTCTTGGTATAGACAGTGTGTTGTGTATTGGTATAGACAGTGTGTGTGTTGTGTCTTGGTATAGACAGTGTGTTGTGTCTTGGTATAGGCAGTGTGTTGTGTCTTGGTATAGACAGTGTGTTGTGTTTTGGTATAGACAGTGTGTTGTGTCTTGGTATAGACAGTGTGTTGTGTCTTGGTATAGACAGTGTGTTGTGTCTTGGTATAGGCAGTGTGTTGTGTCTTGGTATAGACAGTGTGTTGTGTCTTGGTATAGACAGTGTGTTGTGTCTTGGTATAGGCAGTGCGTTGTGTCTTGGTATAGACAGTGTGTTGTGTCTTGGTATAGGCAGTGTGTTGTGTCTTGGTATAGACAGTGTGTTGTGTCTTGGTATAGGCAGTGTGTTGTGTTGTGTCTTGGTATAGGCACACACACACACACACACATACACACACACTTGGCGCTTCCACCCCTCTTCTTCACAGCTCTCGGTCTGCTTCCAAATCCCCACCTGTTTTCTACTCTTATTTATTTTTCTCCTTTCATTTTTCCGTTCTGGAAAGGTTTTATTGACCACCCGGCTGGATGCAGGAACGGAGGGGGTCTGTGGTCAGTCACAGATGGAATGAGTGAGAGAGCGACCCCCTCTACCACTCTTTCATGTCTCTGCTTTCTTCTCTCTGTGGTCTTTCAGATAGACTGGCTGACTGTCGTCTTACAGAGATGATCAGGGTAGATTGTGTTTGAGTTGTCGCAGCTGAACTACAGATCAGGGTAGATTGTGTTTGAGGTGTGGCAGCTGAACTACAGATCAGGGTAGATTGAGTTTGAGGTGTGGCAGCTGAACTACAGATCAGGGTAGATTGAGTTTGAGGTGTGACAGCTGACTTACAGATCAGGGTAGATTGAGTTTGAGGTGTGGCAGCTGAACTACAGATCAGGGAGGATTGTGTTTGAGGTGTGGCAGCTGAACTAAAGATCTGGTAGTGACAGAAACATCATTGCCTGTGTTCAAATATATATTTTTGGGGCATGTGGGAGCATATGCTCTATTTTTGTCCCCATTTGTCCTTGTTGACTCACACAACTGAAACGATCAAAGATTTTTTTGGTTTCAAACTAATACAAAGGTTGTCGGTGACATAGGTAATCTCCAGGATAAATACAACATGAGTACACCACCTAGCTCCCAGCATCATATTATGTGAGTAAGCATTTCACAGTAAGTTCTTCCTACACCTGTTTTATTCGGCACGTAACAATTAAACATTTGATATGATTTGCAGTCTTTGCAGTCATAGTTCAAGCCAGGACTTGATCGACCCAATATCAAGACCCTCCAGGTTTGGTTCAATCTCCAGCGCTCTTCCCTCACCCCTCATCCCCTCTGTCTGTCCAAGTAAGGACATTCAAGAACCCATCACCTCTGGGTTTCAACCCAACACCCAACCTTCACCCCTAGACCCAGAAACAACGAGGGAGAGTGACCCAGACAGACAGACAGAAACAACGAGGGAGAGTGAACCAGACAGACAGACAGAAACAACGAGGGAGAGTGAACCACGCAGACAGACAGAAACAACGAGGGAGAGTGAACCAGACAGACAGACAGAAACAACGAGGGAGAGTGAACCAGACAGACAGACAGAAACAACGAGGGAGAGTGAACCACGCAGACAGACAGAAACAACGAGGGAGAGTGAACCAGACAGACAGACAGAAACAACAAGGGAGAGTGAACCAGACAGACAGACAGAAACAACGAGGGAGAGTGAACCAGACAGACAGAAACAACGAGGGAGAGTGAACCAGACAGACAGACAGAAACAACGAGGGAGAGTGAACCAGACAGACAGACAGAAACAACGAGGGAGAGTGAACCAGACAGACAGACAGAAACAACGAGGGAGAGTGAACCAGGCAGACAGACAGAAACAACGAGGGAGAGTGAACCAGACAGACAGACAGAAACAATGAGGGAGAGTGAACCAGACAGACAGACAGAAACAACGAGGGAGACTGAACCAGACAGACAGACAGAAACAACGAGGGAGAGTGAACCAGGCAGACAGACAGAAACAACGAGGTAGAGTGAACCAGACAGACAGACAGAAACAACGAGGGAGAGTGAACCACGCAGACAGACAGAAACAACGAGGGCGAGTGAACCAGGCAGACAGAAACAACGAGGGAGAGTGAACCAGACAGACAGAAACAACGAGGGAGAGTGAACCAGACAGACAGACAGAAACAACGAGGGAGAGTGAACCAGGCAGACAGACAGAAACAACGAGGGAGAGTGAACCAGACAGACAGACAGAAACAACGAGGGAGAGTGAACCACGCAGACAGACAGAAACAACGAGGGCGAGTGAACCAGGCAGACAGAAACAACGAGGGAGAGTGAACCAGACAGACAGAAACAACGAGGTAGAGTGAACCAGACAGACAGACAGAAACAACGAGGGAGAGTGAACCAGGCAGACAGACAGAAACAACGAGGGAGAGTGAACCAGACAGACAGACAGAAACAACGAGGGAGAGTGAACCAGACAGACAGAAACAACGAGGGAGAGTGAACCAGGCAGACAGACAGAAACAATGAGGGAGAGTGAACCAGACAGACAGACAGAAACAACGAGGGAGAGTGAACCAGACAGACAGACAGAAACAATGAGGGAGAGTGAACCAGACAGACAGAAACAACGAGGGAGAGTGAACGAGGCAGACAGACAGAAACAATGAGGGAGAGTGAACCAGACAGACAGACAGAAACAACGAGGGAGAGTGAACCAGACAGACAGACAGAAACAATGAGGGAGACTGAACCACGCAGACAAACAGAAAAGGTGGACAAAAGCAGAAAAATTGAAAAGTAAAAGACAGCAGAAGAATACTATAGAATAATGTAGAATACTATAGAATAATGTAGAATACTATAGAATAATGTACAATACTATAGAATAATGTACAATACTATAGAATAATGTAGAATACTATAGAATAATGTAGAATACTATAGAATAATGTAGAATACTATATAATAATGTAGAATACTATAGAATAATGTACAATACTATAGAATAATGTACAATACTATAGAATAATGTAGAATACTATAGAATAATGTAGAATACTATAGAATAATGTACAATACTATAGAATAACGTAGAATACTATAGAATAATGTAGAATACTATAGAATAATGTAGAATACTATAGAATAATGTACAATACTATAGAATAATGTACAATATTCTAGAATAATGTAGAATACTATAGAATAATGTAGAATATTATAGAATAATGTACAATATTATAGAATAATGTACAATATTATAGAATAATGTAGAATACTATAGCATAATGTAGAATACTATAGAATAATGTAGAATACTATAAAATAATGTAGAATACTATAGAATAATTTAGAATACTATAGAATAATGTACAATACTATAAAATAATGTAGAATACTATAGAATAATGTACAATATTATAGAATAATGTACAATACTATAGAATAATGTAGAATACCATAGAATAATGTACAATACTATAGAATAATGTACAATACTATAGAATAATGTAGAATACTATAGCATAGGAGACAGATAAACTATAGTGGGAACCAGCCAGTGGAATGCTGACTACCTCAGCCTGACTGTATGGAATCTACCATGTGTGTAAGGGTTAGTCTAGTAGACATTCCTTTGTATTGGTTAGACTGCAGGGCCAGCAGAACTCACAGGCCCATGTAATAGTCATCTCCCTTTCTCCCGGAGCAGTTTAATGAGGGGTCGCTGTCTCAAACAACCGTTAAAACGTCTGCATGGGTTTGTATGGGTCACTGCCGGTGCCTGGCTCTGCAGAGGGAGGGTTGAGGTCCGTGCAGAAACGTGTTCTAACAGACATGACCGCTCGAGGTTGTCGAACGCTGAGATCTGAATGGGCAATGCCCTGATTATCACTGCTATTGAAGGAGAGGAATGGAGGTAATTGTGACCTAGCTAAGATATTACATTTTTTTTTGATTGCTGAAGCACGGTTTTGAAAACAGGGCCCGTGTTTTCAAAACAATTAGCACAACCACACACCCAATTAGCAAAACACTACAGATCCTTTGCAAAATTAAACACTCTTGTAAAAACTATACACTTCTTTTTAAAAACCACACTTTGTTACCATATGAAACACACACGTTTCTCATTACTATACTCTGTTGACACGAGTTACACTCTGCTGTGATAAACCTAAAACACTTTTAACACTTCTACTTCCCTATGATTAGAGTAGGCTACTATCAACAAAGTACAAATATAATGTAAATTCACCAAACACTACACAAGACCAACGTTGCAGACTGAAGAAACTCATTTATTTCTCAACACGCCCAAAATGTTGACATGGAGAGTCATAATACTGTAACCAAACGTCACTTTACATATTGTAAGTTCTACAAAAAAAACAACTAGACATTGTCTCTTCGCCTAGCTAGATCTGGCCAGAGAATTTCATCAACATCGCAGGCAATGTTGTCATTAGCAAGACACCTTGGAAAGAAACGTCTTGAAGGACGAATCCATCCTTGCATTGCTGCTACCTCCATCTGGTCACAGGCCTCGTCCATGGCTTGGATGAGGGGTACCTCAGCCTGGAGACGGAGATCATATACCTTCCACCGCCATGCTGAGAAAAACTCTTCAATAGGGTTGAGGAATGGAGAGTATGGTGGAAGATATGGGACGGTGAAATGTGTTCTGAACCAGAGCAGAGCGGTGGAAAGACACATTGTCCCAGACAACAATGTATTGCATATGATCGATTTGATTTGCTGCTGTTATGTTGTGCAATTGGTCCAAGAATGTAAGTATGAGTGCTGTGTTGTAAGGGCCCATATGGGCATGGCGGTGGAGGACACTATTCTGTGTAATGGCTGCACAGAGTGTTATATTACCCCCACGTTGCCCTGGGACATTGACTATAGCCCTGTGGCCAATGACGTTTCTTCCCCTCCTTCGTGTTCTCGTCAGGTTGAACCCAGCCTCATCTACGTAAATGAACTCATGCTGGATCTCCTCTCCATCCATTCGTAAAACTTTCAGAAAAACAGTGTCAGGCAAAATTGTGTAGTTCAGTGTAGATCTAGTATACATAATACAGTACAGTAAAATATTATGAGACAGCATCACACTGCTAAAGTGAATACATACCTCTGCATAATCATGCCGCAGTCGTTTCACCCTTTCGGAATTGCGCTCGAAAGGCACTCGATAAATTTGCTTTAATTGAATATGTTATTTGTTTAGGATGCGTGGCAGTGTTGATGTTGAGACCTGATGGATACCGTTGAAAAGGGCGTGGTTATTGACAATGTTAGCTTGGAGCTGCTTGAGTGTTATAGCATTGTTGGCCAAAACCATGTTTACTATCTCCCTCTCTTGCTGTTCTGTGAACATAGGAGGCCTTCCTCCTTGTCGTCCCTGACCCTCAATCCTATGTAGAAAAAACCCAGTATACAATAGTACAGTAATTTCACAGGAAAAGGTAACAGAAGTGCTGATAGTGCATAGAATACAGTACTGTAAGCAGTTACTGAAACCGTGCAGATGTTTTTGATATGATGATGTTTTTACAATACCTATTTTCCAGTCTAAATGTTCTCATCACACTTGCCACTGTATATCGGCTTAGATTTGGCTGTACACGCAGTCCAGCCTCCCTCAGCGTCAGGCTGTGGTTGACAACGTGGTCAACCAGTGTTGCGCGGATCTCATTTGTCAGATTCGGTCCTCTTTGAGCACCTTCTTGTCTTCCTCTTCCTCTTTCTCTTCCTCCCCTTCCTCCTCCTCATCCTCCTCGTCCTCCTCGTTCTCCTCCTCGTCCTCTTCGTTCTCCTCCTCGTCCTCCTCATCCTCGTCGTTCTCCTCGTCTTCCTCCTCCTCGTCCTACTCGTCCTCCTCGTCTTACTCTTTCTCTGACTCTTTTCGTTTTTTTTCAAACGAGTGTTTGCACGCCTGATGACTGTGTTGAACCAACTGGTTGGACGGTGTGGTAATTTGACAGTCAGTGCTTTGGTATTGCAAGGACGTGACTTCATGATAGATTTTTGTGTGTAATGTATGTTAAGTGTGTTTAGTGTTTTGCAAATCACTGTGTGTAGAGTTTTGCAACAAGTGTGAGGTTGACAATGTGCTTATAGTTGTGCAAATATGGGCTACTATAGTGTACTAATGTTAATTTTAGTGTGTAAAGCAATCCAAAAAAAACTGTAAGATAGGGAGGGAGGCAGGGAGGGAGAGTACTTGAAATGTATGTGAGAATGAAAGAGAATAGGCTTGTGTCCGTGTGTCTCTGTGTGTGTCCGTGTGTGTCCGTGTGTGTCCGTGTGTCTCTGTGTGTGTCCGTGTGTGTCCGTGTGTGTCCGTGTGTCTATGTGTGTGTCCGTGTGTGTCCCTGTGTGTGTCCGCGTGTCTACGTGTGTGCCCGTGTGTGTCCGTGTGTATCCGTGTGTATATGTGTGTATATGTGTGTGTCCGTGTGTATCCGTGTGTATATGTGTGTATGTGTGTGTGTCCGTGTGTCTCTGTGTGTGTATGTGTGTGTGTCCGTGTGTCTCTGTGTGTGTATATGTGTGTGTGTCCGTGTGTCTCTATGTGTGTCCGTGTGTGTCCGTGTGTGTCCGTGTGTATGTGTGTATATGTGTGTATATGTGTGTATATGTGTGTGTCCATGTGTCTACGTGTGTGTCCGTGTGTGTCCGTGTGCGTCCGTGTGTGTCCATGTGTGTCCGTGTGTCTCTGTGTGTGTCCGTGTGTCCGTGTGTGTCCGTGTGTCTCTGTGTGTGTCCGTGTGTGTCCGTGTGTGTCCGTGTGTGTCCGTGTGTCTCTGTGTGTGTCCGTGTGTCTACTACGTGTGTGTCCGTGTGTATCCGTGTGTCTATGTGTGTATATGAATTGGCCGGGAATCCTCTTTTTTTCCAGACTGTGATGAAAAGTGAATCTGTGTGTGGTCTGTTTTCTGAAAAATGTGTTCGCCTCCAAGGAGTCATACACTCTGATAGAGTGATTGTCTTTCACAGATTTTGCCTTAAAAATGAATGACTGCGTTCTTCTTCTTTCTCTCCAACTCTGGCGATTCTCGTCTCTCTCTCTCTCTTTATCCCTGCTCTCGTTCCGTTCATTCCCTTTCCTTTCACCAAACTCTTCTCGTCTCTCTCTTCTAAAGCTGAACGATAGCTTCTCAATGAGACACCCAGTGTAGCAGAATGTCTCAAGGAAGAAGAAAAAGACAAGATGGTGATGTGAAGCTGGACTTCATGATGTCGCTGGTGTAAAGGGCTCGCTGGGGGCTCTTGTAACTCTGCGTTGTTATTCAGGGGTCCTTGACTGCCCAGTTGATGTTTCCCTAGTAAATGTCATCCCGAGGCTAACGAACAACATTCCCACAGTGGGTCACCATCAGACTGCGACAATGTTGCCACAAGGGTTGCATGGACGTTGTGGCAAAAACATTTTATTTTATGAAGCTCTTTATGTGAAATGCTTGGAGTTTCCAGTGTTTGTACTGCTCTAATGAATAGAACATTTATGTGAATAGGAGATGTATTTGTTGAAAGAAAACACTATTCCAGGGTCAATTGCTTCACAAATGACCTCTTACTTACTTTGCAGTCATTAAAATGCCCACACCGTGCTTTTCCGTCATGGTTCGTTCCAAAATGACCACTCAGACTTTGTCTCTCTCGTCTTGACATATTTGCAGATCTATGTAGGCTCCAGTTGTTACGATTCATTTTTTGTATTTATAATTAACTTGTTCCCGAAGAACAGGAAGATCGTTCTAAGCTGCTGCTCTGTTAAGACCTTTCGGATGTGCCAAACTTTCCCTTTCAGTAAAATAAGTTGTAGTTGGGGCCTGCCAAGCTGCATTCTCGGGCTCCGGCCAGTTCCCGTTGGTGGAAGCGGTGGGATCAAGCTTCTCCACTATTCAGCAATTTTGTCATGGAGGGGAGACCCGTCGTCGCCAACAGAACGCTCCATCTGCCTCCTCCACATAGTGATTCATGGTAGCATTTGGACTTGCCCTGTCCACCACTTCTCCACTTCTCTACTCCACTTCTTCCCTTCGTGCAGAACTCAGCCTCAAACTCAGTTTCAAACCAGTGTAGCACAGGGATAGAACTGTGTGGGGCAGGGATAGGACTGTGTAGCACAGGGATAGGACTGTGTAGCACAGGGATAGGACTGTGCAGGGATAGGACTGTGTAGCACAAGGATAAAACTGTGTGGGGCAGGGATAGGACTGTGTGGGGCAGGGATAGGACTGTGTGGCACAGTAATAGGAATGTGTGGCACAGGGATAGGACTGTGTGGCACAGGGATAGGACTGTGTGGCACAGGGATAGGACTGTGTGGCACAGGGATAGGACTGTGTGGCACAGGGATAGGACTGTGTGGCACAGGGATAGGACTGTGCAGCGCAGGGATAGGACTGTGTGGCACAGGGATAGGACTGTGTGGCACAGGGATAGGACTGTGTGGCACAGGGATAGGACTGTGTAGCACGGGGATAGGACTGTGTAGCACGGGGATAGGACTGTGTGGCACAGGGATAGGACTGTGTGGCACAGGGATAGGACTGTGTGGCACAGGGATAGGACTGTGTAGTGCAGGGATAGGACTGTGTGGGGCAGGGATAGGACTGTGTAGCACAGGGATAGGACTGTGTAGCACAGGGATAGGACTGTGTAGCACAGGGATAGGACTGTGTGGCACAGGGATAGGACTGTGTAGCACAGGGATAGGACTGTGTGGCACAGGGATAGGACTGTGTGGCACAGGGATAGGACTGTGTAGCACAGGGATATGACTGTGTGGCACAGGGATAGGACTGTGTGGCACAGGGATAGGACTGTGTGGCACGGGGATAGGACTGTGTAGCACGGGGATAGGACTGTGTGGCACGGGGATAGGACTGTGTGGCACAGGGATAGGACTGTGTGGCACAGGGATAGGACAGTGTGGCACAGGGATAGGACTGTGTGGCACAGGGATAGGACTGTGTGGCACAGGGATAGGACTGTGTAGCACAGGGATAGGACTGTGTGGCACAGGGATAGGACTGTGTGGCACAGGGATAGAACTGTGTAGCACAGAGATAGGACTGTGTGGCACAGGGATAGGACTGTGTAGGGCAGGGATAGGACTCTGTAGCGCAGGGATAGGTCTGTGTGGCACAGGGATAGGACTGTGTGGCACAGGGATAGGACTGTGTGGCGTGGGGTTTCTCTGAAGGCGCAGCGTTTTTATGGGCTGGTCAGATACAAGACCAGGGGAGTGTTGACATGCAGATGAATGATGCCCCGAATCTCTGTCGGCCCAGTGGAGAGAAAGACAGAAAAGCTCTCTTTACTTTTTCATATTTCACAGGACGCTTCTGGGATGCTATTTGATGTGCAACGCCCAAAGCAATCTGTATTTTTATGCAGGGCTGTCTATTGCAAACAGGGGCACACATGTGGTTGTGCCAGTCCCGGGCGACACTAGCAGAGGCATGCTCTCATTTACTACCCAACTCTTTTACATGAAATAGTAGATCTTGTATAAGTGGGGCACTTCAGAGGAATGCTTCACCAATGAAATCTGAAATGCACAACCAGATACTTTCTCCCCGTTTATAGCCTTCTAGAATCTGATCCTGGTGGAACTCTTGATCCCAGCACTCAGAGTTCAGAGGTCGCTCACCAGCTCCCGTGTTAAGTTGTCCCATCTTCCTATTTATCTTTTTATTGAATTGAGAGTTGAGGACATTGACTAGAGACCAACTACCTGTTCTACCTAGACATATCCTTCCTTCTCTCCTGTGCCAGTCTTCCACCTTCTCCACTACTCTTCTCTTTCATCCTTCCATCAACACCTAAACTTGTCAGTAAACCACTTTCCTCACTTCCCTCACCAGGGCAGGCCAATTAAAACTTGAAAAAACATAATTGGCAAAAAGTCCAAATGTTCAGCATAGCAGATGAAGTCAACGTTGGTGTTTCATTACGTCTCTGGCTGGTGAGAGTCAGATAGGTCTCGGTCTTACTCGGCGTCTCATTAGAGCTGTGTGGATAGAGAGGGACAGCTTTGCAGAGGCTGACAGTCTGTTGCCACGGTCACTAGCTGATTCACAGTAGGGCAGCACGCGGCCAGGCAAGGGGCGGAGGGATATGCTCGCTTGCTGCATCGCAGGATGTCACACAAGAGCCTTCCCGGTTTCACATACTTCAATGACTTTGAGTAAAAGTTCAGATTATCTCTGCTTTCCAATTCCCCATCTGTGGGGATAGACTTTCCCAGCAGTAACTGAGTAAATCTTTAGGAGCTTGTTTCAGCTTTAATATTGCAGATAGATTGTGGCTTCCATTAATGTAATTGTCTGAATAATTTCCAGTCCCTCATACATACTGTAGATGTACTGTATATATTTTATTTTATTTGAAATCCTATATTATTTTCCCCTAACCCTAACCCTAACCCTACCACCCTAACCCTAACCCTAACCCTAACCCTAACCCTAACCCTACCACCCTAACCCTAACCCTAACCCTAACCCCTAACCCTAACCCTAACCCTAACCCTACCACCCTAACCCTAACCCTAACCCTAACCCTACCACCCTAACCCTAACCCTAACCCTAACCCTAACCCTAACCCTAACCCTACCACCCTAACCCTAACCCTACCACCCTAACCCTAACCCTAACCCTAACCCTAACCCTACCACCCTAATTGGAGTAAACTAATGGACAATAACACTTAAGCTTTTACTTCCAGTTTATACTTTACATTCTGTATACATTTTACAGACACAGAATATTTTTCAATAGTTGTCTTCTGTTTGTTTTTAGTCCCATCCTTCAGCTATACTCAACCCCTTCCATCTATCTCTGAACACCATCCAGTCCCATCCTTGAGCTCTACTCAACCCCTCCCATCTATCTCTGAACACCATCCAGTCCCATCCTTCAGCTATACTTAACCCCTCCCATCTATATCTGAACACCATCCAGTCCCATTCCTTGAGCTCTACTCAACCCCTCCCATCTATCTCTGAACACCATCCAGTCCCATCCTTCAGCTATACTTAACCCCTCCCATCTATCTCTGAACACCATCCAGTCCCATCCTTCAGCTATACTTAACCCCTCCCATCTATCACTGAACACCATCCAGTCCCATCCTTCAGCTATACTTAACCCCTCCCATCTATCTCTGAACACCATCCAGTCCCATCCTTCAGCTATACTTAACCCCTCCCATCTATCTCTGAACACCATCCAGTCCCATCCTTCAGCTATACTTAACCCCTCCCATCTATCTCTGAACACCATCCAGTCCCATCCTTCAGCTATACTTAACCCCTCCCATCTATCTCTGAACACCATCCAGTCCCATCCTTCAGCTATACTTAACCCCTCCCATCTATCTCTGAACACCATCCAGTCCCATCCTTCAGCTATACTTAACCCCTCCCATCTATCTCTGAACACCATCCAGTCCCATCCTTCAGCTATACTTAACCCCTCCCATCTATCTCTGAACACCATCCAGTCCCATCCTTCAGCTATACTTAACCCCTCCCATCTATCTCTGAACACCATCCAGTCCCATCCTTCAGCTATACTTAACCCCTCCCATCTATCTCTGAACACCATCCAGTCCCATCCTTCAGCTATACTTAACCCCTCCATCTATCTCTGAACACCATCCAGTTTTGATTTATTTTTGCCATATATTTTTCAACTGTGCTGTGATGTTTCACAAAAGTTCTGAATCTTTCTATTGTCATAGTTTCTACAGATTGTAAATTAAAGATAAACATTTTTGCTAAGTGTATTATTATATTGTTGATCAATTGACTATGACTTTTCAAGTCACCCATCAGTGTTATTTGCAGAGTTAGCTCCAGGTAAATGTTGCAATTCCTCATCCATTCCTGAACCTGCTACCAAAAACAAGCTACATATGTGCAGTACCAAAACAAATGATCTAATGATTCTGTCTCTTTGCAGTAAAATCTGCAAATCTGGGATGGTTGTGTCCCCCAAATATATTACATTCTATTGGTTCCAAGGATTTTGTTTAATAATTTAAATTGAAGAACTTCGGCGTTATTTTGTGTATCAGTTCATAAACCATGGAATCAGTATATCGATAATCTGTTCCCAACTATTTTGCAATCTATATGGCACAGCTGTCAATTATTTTGGTCCTTAAATGAAACTGTTAGCATTTTTTATTTATCACAATTTTCTTTAACCAATTTTGGTCTTTAATGCAGGGCTTGAGCCAAAGTGTCTTTGGAACCCCAAGCTACCGCAGGGATGGAACTTTGAGCTGGAGTAGCTTTGAGCCAAAGTGTCTTTGGAACCCCAAGCTACCGCAGGGATGGAACTTTGAGCTGGAGTAGCTTTGAGCCAAAGTGTCTTTGGAACCCCAAGCTACCGCAGAGATGGAACTTTGAGCTGGAGTAGCTTGAGCCAAAGTGTCTTTGGAACCCCAAGCTACCGCAGGGATGGAACTTTGAGCTTGAGTAGCTTTGAGCCAAAGTGTCTTGAGAGTCTGTAGAGTGCCTTAGATAGAACTCGGCTCTCTGTTGTGGAATGGGGATTGGAGCTACTCTCGAAGTACACTTAGTGTTCCACTCAGTGGTCGGTCCGAGATGTGGAGCTTGGACCGACCGACTCTGGGTTATGTGTATAATGTAACTCTCTCTTGAGTCCCAGTGTGGGCTTTAAAGAGTAGCTCAGCCTCCATAAAAGAGGCCTGTTGTCCTCTTGGAATAAAAATCCCTATAGCTGCATTGCTCTGCCCTGGCACAAGGGGGCAACACTAAAGTTTGTTGAGGGCCTAAGGCTTTGGCCAGACTGATCCGTAGAGAACAAACACCAAATTAGAACCGATTAATCTTTTCTAATTGGCTAAAATATGCGTCAGGCTGTCAAAGGTTCAACTCATCTGAAAATGGATGGAAATTGTATGGATATGAACGAGTCATCTCAAACCAAATTGAATTTAGTCACATGCTTTGTAAAGAACAGGTGTAGACTAGCAGTGAAATGCTTTCTGACAGGCCCTTCCCAACAATGCAGAGAAAATAGAGAAATAATAGAAAAGTAAAACATGTAATAATGAAAGTAATATTAAATACACAATGAGTAATGATAACCGGGCTGAGGGGTTCCAGCACTGAGTCTATGAGTAATGATAACTGGGCTGAGGGGTTCCAGTACTGAGTCTATGAGTAATGATAACTGGGCTGAGGGGTTCCAGTACTGAGTCTATGAGTAATGATAACTGGGCTGAGGGGTTCCAGTACTGAGTCTATGAGTAATGATAACTGGGCTGAGGGGTTCCAGCACTGAGTCTATGAGTAATGATAACTGGGCTGAGGGGTTCCAGTACTGAGTCTATGAGTAATGATAACTGGGCTGAGGGGTTCCAGTACTGAGTCTATGAGTAATGATAACTGGGCTATACAAGGGGTTCCAGCACTGAGTCTATGAGTAATGATAACTGGGCTGAGGGGTTCCAGTACTGAGTCTATGAGTAATGATAACTGGGCTGAGGGGTTCCAGTACTGAGTCTATGAGTAATGATAACTGGGCTGAGGGGTTCCAGTACTGAGTCTATGAGTAATGATAACTGGGCTATACAAGGGGTTCCAGCACTGAGTCTATGAGTAATGATAACTGGGCTGAGGGGTTCCAGTACTGAGTCTATGAGTAATGATAACTGGGCTGAGGGGTTCCAGTACTGAGTCTATGAGTAATGATAACTGGGCTGAGGGGTTCCAGCACTGAGTCTATGAGTAATGATAACTGGGCTGAGGGGTTCCAGTACTGAGTCTATGAGTAATGATAACTGGGCTGAGGGGTTCCAGCACTGAGTCTATGAGTAATGATAACTGGGCTGAGGGGTTCCAGTACTGAGTCTATGAGTAATGATAACATGGCTGAATACAAGGGGTTCCAGTACTGAGTCAATGTGCAGGGGTACGAGGTAATTGAGGAAGATATGCACATATAACTAGGAATAAAATGACAGACAAATAAACAGTAGCAGCAACATACACAGAGTGTACACAACATTAGGAACACCTGCCCTTTACATGTCCCATGTCCCAGTGAATCCATGTGAAAGCTAGAGAAATATTGATGTCACTTGTTAAATCCACTTCAATCAGTGTAGATGAAGGGGAGGAGACAGGTTAAAGAATTATTTTTAAGCCTTGAGACATGGATTGTGTCTGTGTGCCATTCGGAGGGAGAATGGCAAGATAAAATATTTAAGTGCCTTTGAACAGGGTATGGTAGTAGGTGCCAGACGCACCGGTTTGTGTCCAGAACTGCAACGCTGCTGTTTTTTACACACTCAACAGTTTCCTGTGTATATCAAGAATGCTCCACCACCCAAAGAACATCCAGCCAACTTGAAAAAATCTATCAAATTTCAATCAAATGTCTTTATAAATCCCTTTTTACACAAAGTGCTGTACAGAAACCCAGTCTAAAACCCCAAACAACAAGCGATGTAGAAGCATGGTGGCTAGGAAAAACTCCCTAGAAAGGTCGGAACCTAGGCCGGAACCTAGGCCGGAACCTAGGCCGGAACCTAGGCCGGAACCTAGGCTGGAACCATTCGGAACAGGTCTCTTTATTTATGCATATCAGGCCCGGGTGAGAAAGCCCCAGGTTCATTTCGGGAATGGATCCAACTTCTTGGACCCGTGACGACCTATACTCTGCACTGTGGTTCATACGACCACCCCTCATCACTGTCAAACGCTCCCTAAAACACTTCTGTGAGCAGGCCTTTCTAATCGACCTGGCCCGGGTATCCTGGAAGGACATTGACCTCATCCCGTCAGTTGAGGATGCCTGGTCATTCTTTAAAAGTAACTTCCTCACCATTTTAGATAAGCATGCTCCGTTCAAAAAATACAGAACTAAGAACAGATATAGCCCTTGGTTCACTCCAGACCTGACTGCCCTCGACCAGCACAAAAACATCCTGTGGCGGACTGCAATAGCATCGAATAGTCCCCGCGATATGCAACTGTTCAGGGAAGTCAGGAACCAATACACGCAGTCTGTCAGAAAAGCTAAGGCCAGCTTCTTCAGGCAGAAATTTGCATCTTGTAGCTCCAACTCCAAAAAGTTATAGGACACTGTGAAGTCCATGGAGAACATGAGCACCTCCTCCCAGCTGCCCACTGCATTGAGGCTAGGTAACACGGTCACCACCGATAAATCCATGATTATCGAAAACTTCAACAAGCATTTCTCAACGGCTGGCCATGCCTTCCGCCTGGCTACTCCAACCTCGGCCAACAGCTCCGCCCCCCCCGCAGCTACTCGCCCAAGCCTCTCCAGGTTCTCCTTTACCCAAATCCAGATAGCAGATGTTCTGAAAGAGCTGCAAAACCTGGACCCGTACAAATCAGCTGGGCTTGACAATCTGGACCCTCTATTTCTGAAACTATCCGCCGCCATTGTCGCAACCCCTATTACCAGCCTGTTCAACCTCTCTTTCATATCGTCTGAGATCCCCAACGATTGGAAAGCTGCCGCAGTCATCCCCCTCTTCAAAGGGGGAGACACCCTGGACCCAAACTGTTACAGACCTATATCCATCCTGCCCTGCCTATCTAAGGTCTTCGAAAGCCAAGTCAACAAACAGGTCACTGACCATCTCGAATCCCACCGTACCTTCTCTGCTGTGCAATCTGGTTTCCGAGCCGGTCACGGGTGCACCTCAGCCACGCTCAAGGTACTAAACGATATCATAACCGTCATCGATAAAAGACAGTACTGTGCAGCCGTCTTCATCGACCTTGCCAAGGCTTTTGACTCTGTCAATCACCATATTCTTATTGGCAGACTCAGTAGCCTCGGTTTTTCTGATGACTGCCTTGCCTGGTTAACCAACTACTTTGCAGACAGAGTTCAGTGTGTCAAATCGGAGGGCATGCTGTCCGGTCCTCTGGCAGTTTCTATGGGGGTGCCACAGGGTTCAATTCTCGGGCCGACTCTTTTCTCTGTATATATCAATGATGTTGCTCTTGCTGCGGGCGATTCCCCGATCCACCTCTACGCAGACGACACCATTCTATATACTTCCGTCCCGTCCTTGGACACTGTGCTATCTAACCTCCAAACGAGCTTCAATGCCATACAACACTCCATCCGTGGCCTCCAACTGCTCTTAAACGCTAGTAAAACCAAATGCATGCTTTTCAACCGTTCGCTGCCTGCACCCGCACGCCTGACTAGCATCACCACCCTGGATGGTTCCGACCTTGAATATGTGGACATCTATAAGTACCTAGGTGTCTGGCTAGACTGTAAACTCTCCTTCCAGACTCATATCAAACATCTCCAATCGAAAATCAAATCTAGAGTCGGATTTCTATTCCGCAACAAAGCCTCCTTCACTCACGCCGCCAAACTTACCCTAGTAAAACTATCCTACCGATCCTCGACTTCGGCGATGTCATCTACAAAATTGCTTCCAACACTCTACTCAGCAAACTGGATGCAGTTTATCACAGTGCCATCCGTTTTGTCACTAAAGCACCTTATACCACCCACCACTGCGACCTGTATGCTCTAGTCGGCTGGCCCTCGCTACATATTCGTCGCCAGACCCACTGGCTCCAGGTCATCTACAAGTCCATGCTAGGTAAAGCTCCGCCGTATCTCAGTTCACTGGTCACCCACCTGTAACACGCGCTCCAGCAGGTGTATCTCACTGATCATCCCTAAAGCCAACACCTCATTTGGCCGCCTTTCGTTCCAGTTCTCTGCTGCCTGTGACTGGAACGAATTGCAAAAATCGCTGAAGTTGGAGACTTTTATCTCCCTCACCAACTTCAAACATCTGCTATCTGAGCAGCTAACCGATTGCTGCAGCTGTACATAGTCTATCGGTAAATAGCCCACCCATTTTTACCTACCTCATCCCCATACTGTTTTTATTTATTTTATTTTCTGCTCTTTTGCACACCATTATCTCTACCTGTACATGGCCATCTGATCATTTATCACTCCAGTGTTAATCTGCAAAATTGTAATTATTCGCCTACCTCCTCATGCCTTTTGCACACAATGTATATAGACTGTGTAACTCTGTGCTGTCTGTTCACACTGCTATGCTTTATCTTGGCCAGGTCGCAGTTGCAAATGAGAACTTGTTCTCAACTAGCCTACCTGGTTAAATAAAGGTGAAATAAAAAAAATAAAAATAAAAATACACTGAAGTCTCGACAGCTGCCATCTTCAACACAGCCTTCTGTAGACCTCTGCTCCTGGCCAGGGCCCTGGGCCAATCAGCTACTACCAGCCCTGGGCAGTAAGGCCCAGTGGGTTCTTACCTGGATCCTGCTCCTGGCCAGGGCCCTGGGCCAATCAGCTACTACCAGCCCTGGGCAGTAAGGCCCAGTGGGTTCTTACCTGGATCCTGCTCCTGGCCAGGGCCCTGGGCCAATCAGCTACTACCAGCCCAGGGCAGTAAGGCCCAGTGTGTTCTTCCCTGGATCCTAACAGCTCACTCCACCGACCTGCCAATAACACCTCCAAAGGGCTAACTGCTCGCTCTCTGAACCTCCGGCATCCCTCGCCATGGCAACGCACGCCCAGCAGGCCGCACTGCTGTCAAAACCGGAGAGTTCTCTGAAAATAAGAAAAAACAATGAAGGAGTGGGACACACGCCAGCACACACACACACACACACACACACACACACACACACACACACGTGTGCGTGAATGTTTTTGTACGACGGTGTTAGGAATTTTATGAATAATGACTAAAAAATATCTACATTTAAATAGAACTATAACTAATTAAACTCTACCCTGTTTTGTTATTTCTGATTAATAATGTTAGTTCATAAGGAAGAGATTATGTAGCATGAACAAGGAGTAATTAAACATAAGAAACACCATTCCAACTAGGTTGGGGAGGAATGTGTTGTGTGTTTTAAATAAGCAAATAGGGTCATTAACCTATGTTTGAACCAACTCAACTATAACTCTGGGGCGTTTAGATAAGACAGCGAGTGCCTCCCTAGGTTTTCCGTTATCTGGAACTGTCTGCTAAATAGTGATAGATAATGGTGAGACTTCAGAAGTTAATCTTGATATAGTGTGTGTGTCTGAAGTGTGCGCTAGTGGGTTGGAATACACTTTTGAACCTGCTTTGTCTTGGTCGAGAGGAGGAGATTCATTCTATAACCAATGACGTCATATTTTATATATAAACTGTGGTACGTGTTTCTATGGCAGCGCGCTCCGAGAATAAATACTATTATCTAATTTTGATAAGACTGGTCTCTGTCTATTTTATGCAAATAAGGGTCTTACAAATTTTCAGAAACAGACAGAGTGATTTTAATGAAATTGATTAATGAACACATATAGGAATGATAAAATTCCATTAACAGATGGACAAGATGCTCTGGTTCTATGAATGATATAGGTCTTTGTTGAGTTGTATATCAAAGGCAGATTTTCTTCCCCACAAAACCTAATGTTCAGCACTTGTACTTGAATAAAACTCTAAAGGGGTTTAATATTTGAAGCTCCTCCTGAAGTGGTATTCAGCGTTAAACAAGACACATCATCTGGCTTGCGTGAGGACCACTCTGTAAACATTTCCTTCTGAAATTAAAGTGTAAAACAAGACAGCTATTTGTACAGGCTAATAGTTTCTCTGTGTTCCCTCAAACGGTTCATCATCAGCATTACAGCCACAGCCCAGGGAAAGAAGTTTTCAAAATACATTTTTGAATCATTTTGAATCAAACCAAATACTGCTATTGCAATAGTTACCATGCTGTATCTGTGAACGTGTTTCAGTTTATATTGTACCGTTGAGACTCACCCTTCATCCTCCTCTCTTCCTCTCTCCTCTTCGTCTTCCTCAGGTCATTCTCATCCTGACCAAGTATTACCACGTCGACTCCAGCAAGGTCCTGGAGAGCTCCCTCTGGAGGTAAGATCAAAAGGCTGTGTTTGTTTTATAGTACCTGTTCAGGTTATATCGGTGCCACAGCCAAGTCCACCTATCAGGACAGGGACTCACTGTGAGGTTAAAGTGGCAATATGTAACTTTTTTGGCAACCAGACCAAATTCACATAGAAATGTGAGTCATAAATCTGTCATTCTCGCTGAAATCAAGTCTAAGAAGCGGTATATCTATGTGCGCTATTTCTATTCTTCCTGTTCTTAAGTTTTGTTTTAGTGTTTTTTTACTTTCGGTTTTGTACACCAGCTTTAAACAGCTGAAAAAACAATATTTTTTGGTAATGGAAAATATATTTCACAGCGGTTTAGATGGTACAATGATTCTCTACACTATACTAGCTTATTTTGTCACATAAACTGCAATTAAGCACTAAATTATTAGAGTTTTAGCAATCAGGAAATGGCGGAACAATTTCTGCATAGTGCACCTTTAAAGGGTGGTGGGTCAGTTTATCTCATTGCTGTGCTTCTCAGAAGACACACTGGCACTGAGTACGGACAGAACAGTTTGGAAGAACGACAAAACATCAGCTGGGGCTGGGAAAGAGAGGTAGTGGGTCGGTGGCATGGTGCGAGAGCGGGCATCTGTTTGGACAGATAGCTAATCAGTGTGGCACAGGGCAGGACAGTGGGCACCGTCTGGTGCCAGGGAGACAGGGTCACGACTCGGCCTGATGGGCAGACCAGTGCAGCTTCTACTTAGTAGAACTGGCCAGTCAGCAGTGACATCTCCACTGTTCTCCGTTTCAGAGACTCAGAAGCTCAGAACCAATCACTCTAACACATACATTTTGTTATTCTAAAACATACGTCCTCAAGTGGCAGGGTCCTGGTTCTAATGATAGAAATAGAAAGCCATCAAACAGTAAATGTGTCTCATGCACAGGAGGTTGATGGCACCACAATAGGGGAGGACGGGCTGGTGGTAATGGCTGGAATGGAATGGATGGAATGGCATCAAATACATGGTTCCCTCTGTGTTTGATGCCATTCCATTTGCTTCGTTCCGGACCTTATTACGAGCTGTTCTCCCCTCCTGTGGTCTCACAATAGTACTTCATTACTTCCCTCTTCCTCACTGTGGGTCCTCTGCACTTCAAAACGCTGGCCGCTCATTAGCTGTGACTGCTTGTCTCCCTCTAGCAGTCATATGAATAATGCACATACTATTCCCACCCTGCTCCTGTTGATGTTTTAATTGTTGTAATTCATGAATAATTTTTTAAGGTTCACCATGACGAACCAGTCTGGTCGGAGAAAAAAAAGAGAAGTTGAAAGAATCTAAACAAACTGTAATTTAAATCACAAATCTGGCACGTTGTTAGCCTCCCTTCATTATTGTCCGTGAACGGTGAAGAGAATTAGCATGTTTTTGTCTGGAGCCAAAATGGCCGCCGTGGTGTTGTTGTGCTGTTATTATGTGTGTGGGCGTCGGATTCCTGTCAGCTCCAGAATGGCTGTGCAGTTGCACCGCCACCTCCACTGTCCTTGAGCCTACACTTTGATGTCCTCAAGCATGGGATCAAACGGTGGGGAAGATGGGAGAGATTAATGGGCTCGGCACCTCACTGTCAGGTGGTGTAGATCAAGACGCCAGGCGATGTGAGGCACCGCTCTGGAGGAACGTTAGCTGAGAAGACGGGAGAGAGGAACTTCTGTGAGGCTTCTGGGTCAGTGGGTTTTAGACGCCTGTCATCCGACGTGGCTTGCCTTTGGAGTCCTTTGGACTGGCTTGAAAGTCGGTGATGATTTCTTAGTGTGGGCTACATCAACCACTGCAAGGTGAAATGAGACAGATCTGCCTGTACTTCTGTCTGTCTGTTTACCCCTCTTTTACTTTCTCAGTTTTGCTTGTCAATTCTCTTAAATTTGAGAGAGGTTCTGGTTAAGATTAAAAAGCTCTGTGAGGAACCCAGGCATGTGGTCCCCAAACGGTCTCTGTACCTTCCTATGACTCATCTGAAAGCTAAAGTAACATCAACAGTGGTGATTCCAGCAATCCCGAACCCAGTCTTCCCCGGATGCTTGAAGGGGGGGGGGGGGGGGGGGTCCCATATTTTTCCAATCAGGATTAAGCCAGAGCGGATAATGGGTTTGTGGTGTGAGACAATCCTATGTGAACTGGGCTCCGGAGAGACGGAGTGGGAGGGATCCAAGCTGCTCCAACTGGCTATCTTTCACATGACTAAATTCTCGAAGATCTCTCACAGAATATCATCATCTTCATTTTTATTTCATTCTAAGAGAATATCAAAGGTGACTGATCCGATACAGATCTCGCTCAGGCACAGCCGGGGACGACTAAATATTGATCATTTAAAGCGCCGGTCAATTATACGCTTTAGAATAGTGAATGTGCTTTTGCCCCTGCAGACACAACTCTCTGTGTATAACCTGTCTGTTTATGGTCATGTTCAGATACGACAGAGTTGAAAAAGTTAAGGATAAACCAACTGCTTCAAAGTGGCTGATGGGATTGATTTTTTTTTTTTTTTTAAGACCTCGGTTTCTCCCTGGTCTCTCCCAGTGTTCGTTCTTCTTTGTGTTCTGTGGAGTTTGGGCTACCTCCATAGCTCTGGCGTCAGCCATGGGAGTTTAATGCTGAGTCTCTGGCTCCAATAACCGGGGCTTTGAATCTGTTATGGCTGTCCCAGGATCCTCAGCTGGAGCTCGATGAAGAGACCTAAACATTCCCTTTTCTCACGAGAACGGCTCTCTTTGTGATGCAAAACGGCCATGGTTGCTA